>NC_133622.1:254117474-254289974 GCF_048593235.1 Sminthopsis crassicaudata
AAGCTCGTTTTGTTAGTTTTTCTTAGACTGAACTCTGGAAAAAGGTTGACATCATGCAGATTTCAAGCATTGTACCTTTTCGAAATTACATACTAAATTATATACTGTAAATTGTACCTTTCAAAATTATATACTAAAAATATAACACTGTGGTTATTGTTTGCTTCCTAGTGACTGTGTGACCGGGTCAAAAGTAGAACTAGGTGCATGCCCAAAATTATAAAAATGGCGATTTCTTACATTTGGGGTCATTCATACTTAGGAATATCTGAAACATTATAAACACACAGTTAATGTTTTATCTATCTGTCTACCTAGTAATTCATATGAACCCACAGAATTTTAGAAACCATATATTTCCTCTCTTACTAAGGCTACTTACTTTAATAATTGCCTCTGAGAGGTAAAAGCAAAATACCCTCAGAACAAGTAAAAACATTGTTATCGATTTAATATAATTCAAAATTCCTCTGCTAAGCACTTATTATGGGTGCAAACAGTGCCTAGTGGAGAGCATAGCCCCAAGGGAATGCCGGCCAGTCATCAAATGCATAAAGGGGCACTCAGGAGCTTAATGTTTGTTGAGTGATTGACCAACTGATAGGCTCTGGACTAAGTGCTAGGGATACAAGGGCCAAAAACAAACAAACAATTGAAAAGCCGGAGCTTTTGGAGTCCTCCAGGCCATGTCTAGAGAATCAGGTTTAGTTTTATCTTCTTAGAAAGGATGCTGTTGTCAAGCTCCATAGTGTGGGGGAGAGGGGGTGGCTATCAGCCCTGGAGAAGGCCCCACGATCATGCCATTTGGAGAGTGCTTAGAGGAATGGGAATGTTCAGGTGGGAAAGAGAAGGCTCAAGGAGGCATATATACTGTGCATAGTATAGAATGCTTGTATTATACACACACACACACACACACACACACATATATACATATATTAGTTTGTAGTATACATATGGTATATATATATATATATGCCATATATGTATATATTCCATATTGGAGATACACACACACACACACACACACACAATGTGGTGTACATAGTATACAATATATATATAGTACTAGTATATAGCATATACATATATGGAAGAATAGCCTGACCAGAGCTATGGCAGGAGGTGTCTCTACCTTCCTCCTCGCTCCACGTCCCATCCCATGGGATGGGCTGCCATGGGAATACCGGCAGAATTCTAGCAGAGACGAAGCGACCCTCCCTTAGGAACTCTGCAGAGAATTTACGCTTAGAGAAGGCCGCCATACTGGCAGCCCCGAGATCATTCTGGCCGAGACGCTCCCACCCTTCCCTGCCCAGCTTGTGCTCTCCCCTCCTTGCAGAGAAAATGCCACGTGCCTGTACCAGCTGCAGCTGGCCCACCGGGGCCTGGTCAGGAGTCTGCCCGGGCAGGAGCCTTGGCAGCGGTCAGCGAGTCTGCCCCGCACCAGAGGTGCCCCAGGGAGTGAGCGGCAGGCTCAGTTTGGTCCGGACTGTGGTCCTCTCACTCCCACAGACCTGCCAGCCCCAGGCAAAGGCTCCGGGAGTGTTTGAACATTGTACAAACAGACCGTTCCTCGCCACAGCTCCTCTGCGAGTAATCTAAGCAGGAGGTTATGAACCTTCGGATGGAATCTGGGGAGAGCATCTTCCCCCACCCCCAGCTTGGCAGCGGCAGGGGGAGAGCCAGGCCCTTAATATACGGCCCCCCGAAAGAATGACAAGCCGAGGCTGGCTCCAAAATGCTAACTCGGCTTCTTTTCCCCAAATAAGGCTACGTGACATAGAACTGTTTATAGCAGCTCCCCAAGCGAAATAGGGTGTTTGAAGCTGCTCCGGAGAACAGCTCCGGCTCAGGTCTTGTCCGTCTTCCCCAGAGTCACTCACTTCCAAACCACCGTCTCGTTATGATTTCGTGACAGGCTTCTAGAAATGTCCATTTGTCACTTTGTTCCAGCCCAGGGTGGTGGGCCCAAGCCCTTCCAGCTGCAGCCGTGTTGGGGAAAATCCAAAGGGACCTCATGGTGGAACTGTGGAGCCTTCAGGCTCAAAGCCCAGATGTGAGGAGAGAGAAAATAATAATAATAATAATAATAATAATAATAATAATAATAATAATAATAATAATAATAATAATAATAATAATAATAATGATAATAACTTCCCATATGCTTCAGAGGATTGCACAAATTTAACCTGTATTGGATTGCTTCCTGTTTTTGGGAGGGCAGAGGTAAGGGAGGGAGGGAGAAAATTTTAGAACAGAAAACGAACCTTGAAAACTATCTTTCCGTGTATTTGGAAATACTATGGAAGAAAAAATCATCATCATCTTCCAGATATCATTTCAGGCTGCAGAAAAACCCCAAGTGATTTTTAAAGGGCAAACTAGAGAAATCACTTGGGGAGGTGCCTGTCTCTGCTTGGGGAATTTATTTCAAACTTTCTCTTGGAAGGAAGGCTCTTTTCAGCTGCAGATCTTCTTGGATAACCTTCGGGTCCCAAAAAATGTTTATAAAAGAAGATGTTTAGCAGGGCCCAGTTCCAAACCCTGGGTATAAATGGTTAGGTTCCGAATGATGTTTCAAACACAGCAAGAAATCTCGAATGCTAAACCTGCCACCCCCAGCCACCAAAGAGAGATGTTGCTAATAGCACATGGGTATCCCAGGGGGCAACTGCCAGCCTTAGGAAGGCTCAAGAGTGGGCACTCACACAGCCCGGCTTCCACTCATTGCCTGGTAACCAGAACTAGGAATATTGGGAACTGGGGCAAATTCAGAAGAGTTGGGCTGGAGGGAAGGGTGGTAAGGAAGGAAGTGTTTAGCAAAGGAACATGACCAATCTCTTGCTTGGCCGAAGGAAACAAAAGATGCCGAAGAGAGGATAGGGAACCTTGAAGCATTTAAAGGGGCAGGGGGCACAGGTGAAGAACTGACCAATGTGTCACCCAGCATTTCTTTTATTATTATTAAAGCTTTTTAATTTTCAAAAGATGTGACTGGATAGTTTTTCAACATTAACCCTTGTAAAACCCTGTGTTCCAATTTTCCCCACCTCATCCCCTAGATGGTAAGTAATCCAGTATATGTTAAACATGGTAAAAAAAAATGGTAAGTCCAATATATGTATACAATTTTATATACTTATTGTGTTGCATAAGAAAAATCAGATCAAAAAGGAAAAATGAGAAAGAAAATAAAACGCAAGCAAACAACAACAAAAAGAGTGAGAATGCTGTGTTGTGCTCCCCTCTCAGTTCCCACAGTCCTCTCTGGGTGCAGATGCTCTCTCCATCGAAAGACCATTGGAACTGACCTGAATCGTCTCATTGTTAGAGCCATGTCCTTTAGAGCTGATCATTGTATAATCTTGTTGTTGCCTTCTACGATGATTTCCTGTCAACTAGAATTTCTTAAGCACCTACTAAGTGCTGGTGATGGGGATGTAATAGAGGCCAACAAGAATCTATACAGGATGGAGGGAACTTGGGAAGGAAGAGAGGTACTATTCAGCTACTGAGGGAGGTAAACAAAAACAGGCAGCCTCATCCATTCGTTCCACGGGCGTTTGTTAAGCACCCACTGTGTGAGGGGCCCTTTGCAGCCTCATCCATTCGTTCCACGGGCATTTGTTAAGCACCCACTGTGTGAGGGGCACTTTGCAGCCTCATCCATTCGTTCCACGGGCATTTGTTAAGCACCCACTGTGTGAGGGGCACTTTGCAGCCTCATCCATTCATTCCACGGGCATTTGTTAAGCACCCACTGTGTGAGGGGCACTTTGCTGAGAATACAAAGAGAAAATAAAAGCAGACCCTGCCATCCTGGGCTTACATTCTCTCAAGGAGGAATGGAGGAGTACACAGATCCTTATATTCAGAATCCCTAGAAAAGCATTTCTGTGGGAGGATTCTAGCCACTGGCAGGAGAAGTGGGCTGTGGGGGCAGGGGCTGAGCAGCACTGGCTTTCTGCAGGAGTCAAAGCTAAGCTCTGAAGGGAGGGAGGGGTTCTGTGTCCCACAGCGCAGCAGGGGGCCTCCCCCCATTTGGAATGGCCAGGGAGAGCTAAGAAAGAACTTGGTATTGGAGGGGAGGCAAGGGCGGGCAGAGGCTCAGCCTCCTCAGCTCCTGATCCCCCAGCTCACCCAGCACTGACCTTGAACATCCCTGGCCAGAATGCCCAGGAGGAGCCCCTGGGATGACAGCATGTGGGACACAGCCCATGTGGTCAGGGGCTCATTAGAACTCCCATTCACTCTACTACTCATCAAATAACCAGCTTGTGGGTGATAGCTCTCCCCTCCTAGAACACCAGAATCTCAGATCAAGAAGGGATGTTGGTCAACGGCCATCAGACCCAGCTCTTACTTGAGTCCACACTGCCCCGCAGCAGGTGGGCATCCAGCCCTTGCCAGAAGTCCACTGGGAGGATGAAACCCCAAGACTCCCATCCTGCTTGAGGCTCGCTCTAATTTTGAAGTTCCCCTTGACATCCACCCTGAATTCTCCCTGCAGCCATTGCTCCTGGTTCTTTCCTCCTGAGTCTTTTCTTCTCCGGAATGAATCATCCCAGTGCAGGAAGCCAAGACCATTGGGCGCTCCTCTAGACTCAGCCCAGCTGACCAGTGTCTTCCAGGTGTGATAGCCAGGAATGAACCCTAGCTCTAGACGAGGCTCAATGAGGGCAGAGGCGGAGGGCTGTCCCCCTTGTCCTACACTCATTCTGAGATTGTTTCCCCACCTGCAATGTGTGGAAACCGAGTCAGATGACCTCTGCCTGAGCCCCTTTCCTGGCCAGTGGTCAATAGGGATGTATCCCAGGTGGTATGGGGAGGGAGACCTTTGTAGTGGCTTCACCCAAGGAATACCTCACCCAGGCTGCCCCTGGTCTGTGTGAAAGCTCGTTCCAGTCCTGGTGCCTTTCCTGGAGTCAGCCAGGAAGTGCCAGTGCCTCCTAGGGCTGGGCTTGGGCAGCCATATGGAACCAGAGTTGCGCTCTCTGCCAAGAGTCACTTTGGTATCACCCCTTGATTCGGCTCCCCCTGCCCTCCAGCATGCCCAGGCTCGCGCCTTCTCCATACCCTCAAGCAGCTTGGAGGGAGGGAGGAGAGCCAGAAGCATGTCACTGGGCTTCCCTCTCTCATTTGTCTCTCACCGGACCCAGCCAGGCCTCTGGGACTCTCCGATTCCTCCAGAAAACCCCCGGCCCCAAAGTGGACAAAGCCTTGCCCGCCTTTCATTCAGAAGAGACTCATTCAGCTGTAAGTTTGCCCAGGGAATTAAAGGGGAGGCAGATAAAGCAGGGAAGGCTAGAATTATACGGAGGACAAAGGCTGGGAGATCTTCCCCAGTTAACCCCGTCTGACCCCAGCTGCGGAGGCTGCCAGCCTGTCCCTGAGAGGGGCCAGGCAGACTGGCGTGGTGCCCATCGGACCCACCTGGGCCGCACAATGGGCAGGGAGTGGAGATCAGTCCGCTCCCTGGAAGGAAAGAACCTTTCCATTTATGACAAAGGGCATTCCTATGCCAGCCCTGACAGCAGACTTTCAGACTCCTTCCCCACCCCCGGCCCCTACGCCCACTCTGCCCCCCCATAGGAGGGGTAACTCATATCATGCAAAGTGGAGAAGAGAAACAGGAGAAAAGCATTACCTTCCATCCTGTCTGGGAAGCAAGTGATCTGAGCTGATCAGCAAATGTGGGGCTTCTCCGGGGACGGGTGAGATTTTGTAAAAGAAGAGGAACAGGGAACCCAAAGGAATGAATCTGGAGACTGAAATCTGTGGGGTGGGGCAGGTAGAAATAGAAGTGGGGGGAGCATTCCCCGAGCCCCATAAATCATGCCCTGGAGTCAGTCTGTTGGCTTGCTGACTTGATAATGGTGATAATAGCTGGCGTTTCCATTGTGCCAAGAGATTTACAAAGTAAGGGGGGGGAATTCTTCCAAAATATCCCTCTTAAGTAGGTGATACAAAGATCATGTCATAAAGGAGGAGACTGAGGCATAAGTGGGCTCCTAGCAGTGCAAATTGGAAGGAGGAAGCGTGGTCAGGTAGGGCACAGACCAACCACATGCTGGCATCCCCTGCCCAGCCTGTCTGTCTCCCACAAGGACATAGTTTGCCATTCCCTTATTTTCCCAGGATAGTCCATATTAGCTCCCAGAATCCTTAGTACACTCTGAGTCTCAGGATAAACCTTGGGTCTTGAGGCAGGATGTAACTCCCCGCCTTGATTTTCTAAAGGTTGATGATCAAATGTGGTTGATTCGAGGGTTGATTCCAGGCCATTCCCTGCTTTCTTACTACTATTTCTACATAATCAAATAGCACCAAAAACTGGCTACACTGAAATGGCGAGGGCCCTGGGAACAAGGTCATGAAGTGGTGGAAGGAACCCGGAACGTTTAGCATGAATCAGAGACGATTTGGGGATGAAATCGGAAAGATAGGGACATCCTAGTCACTTTCAAGATGGCCCCAGAGGGAAGAACCACAACAACAGGGGTGGAGGAGGGCCAATTCTGAGGGGGCCAATTCTGAGAGGGGAAATCCTTCTTAATGATCTAAGATGTCTCCGAGGGCAATGAATGGGCCACTGCATGGGTCAGCATGGCTTCTCCATCGCCGGAGGTCTTCGTACAAAGGCCGGATGATTGGGTGTGCTGGTCAGCTAGGGGGTGGGCCAAATGGCCTCTGAGCTTCCTTCTAGCTCAGATTCTGTGAATATGGGGCTAATCCTGTCTCTGCGGTGGGAAAGAATGGAGACTGGATCTAGAATCTCATTAATATAGGGAGCTCCCAGGGGAGGAAACTCCCTCTAACAGTATATGGTAGCATCTTCAAGTATCAGAATGGCCTCAGGTTAGGGACTTGCTCAGGGTCACCCAAATAGCTTGTACCAGGGGCCAGGCTTGCACCCCATTCTTGCTGGCTCCAAAGCATCTCTGCAGGGACTTTATTGCCTTACCTCTCATTCTCATGCTCTGCCTCCACCCCTGTTGTTGTGGTTCTTCCCTCGGGGGCCATCTTGAAGGTGATTAGGATTGTCCCTGCTATGGTGGGGCAGGAGGAGAGGGGGATTGGTCCCAATTGGGAGGGAAAGGAATAAGTCCAGAGACCCAAACTCTCATTTCAGCTCAGTCACAATTCTCTCTGTGGTGCTGGGGGCTCACCTCTGCCCTGTGGGCCCCAAATCTCCCTTCAGGAGGAGGGGACTAGGCTGGCCACGATGGGCTCCCGCCCCCCTTGCTGCTCAGAGAGCCCATGACTCAGAGTCTAGCACCCAGAGGCAGCTTTCCCTCCTGCTGTTTGTTGTAATTTTGGGGAAAGAGCCAGAAATGTAATAGTTGGTGGAATGTTGAGGGCAAACACCGTTATCACAGATTCCAGCGCCCTGTTTGATCAAATGAATCATAAGCAAACTTGGGGAGGCTGAAAATTAGCTCGGCTTCCAAGAGAGCCATACAGCCTGCCTTCCGAGACCTCCAAAGGAAGAGGCCCTGGGGAACAGCAAGCCCTGGGAAGATCAGGCCCCCCAGAAAGATCAGGCCTTGGGGAAGATCAGGCCCTGGGGAAGATCAGGCCCCGGGGTAAGATCAGGCCCCCCCAGAAAGATCAGGCCTTGGGGAAGATCAGGCCCCCCCAGAAAGATCAGGCCTTGGGGAAGATCAGGCCCCGGGGAAGATCAGGCCCTCAGGCTTGCTCCTGCATCCAGGAAGAGCCTCCCTCTGGTGCCCGGGGCTCTCTACAGCTGGAATCTGACATGGAGAAGCTGTCACCATCCCGGGAGGACATTGCTGAGCAGATCGTCCTGGACCCTCTGCTGCCAAGTAAGCAAAGGCTGCTTAGTGCAGATGCCATTCGGCGGGGCAGGGTTCGACTCCCACATAAACCAAACCCCGTTTGCTTGCTTTTTATACAAAATAGGAAATTAAGGAAGAATGATTTCATGAAAATCCTTAGATGGGTTTGTTCAGAGCCAATGTCTTGGTCCAATCCAACAGGACCAGCCTTAGCTTATAGACATCCTCTCTCTGTGTCTCTGTTGTGGAATGTGTGTGTGTGTGTGTGAGTGTGTGTGAGTGTGTGTGAGTGTGAGTGAGTGTGTGTGAGTGTGTGTGTGAGTGTGTGTATGTGCGTGTGAGTGTGTGTGTATGTGTGTGAGTGTTAGTGTGTGTGTGTATGTGAGTGTGTGTGTATATGTGTGTGAGTGTTAGTGTGTGTGTATGTGAGTGTGTGTATGTGTGTGTGAGTGTGTGTATGTGCGTGTGAGTGTGTGTGTATGTGTGTGAGTGTTAGTGTGTGTGTGTATGTGAGTGTGTGTGTGTATGTGCTGTGAGTGTTAGTGTGTGTGTATGTGAGTGTGTGTATGTGTGTGTGAGTGTGTGTATGTGCGTGTGAGTGTGTGTGTATGTGTGTGAGTGTTAGTGTGTGTGTGTATGTGAGTGTGTGTGTGTATGTGTGTGTGTTAGTGTGTGTGTATGTGAGTGTGTGTATGTGTGTGTGAGTGTGTGTGTGTGTGCGTGTGAGTGTGTGTGTATGTGTGTGAGTGTTAGTGTGTGTGTGTATGTGAGTGTGTGTGTATGTGAGTGTGTGTATGTGTGTGTGAGTGTGTGTGTGTGTATGTGCGTGTATGTGTGTGAGTGTTAGTGTGTGTGTGTGAGTGAGAATGTGAGTGTGTGTGTTTGTGTGAGTGTGTGTGTATGTGTGTGTGTGAGTGTGTGTGTATGCTTGTGTGTGTCTGTGTGTGTGAGTGTGTGTGTATGTGTGTGAGTGTATGTGTTTGTGTGTGTGTTTGTGTGTGTGTATGTGCGTGTGTGTGTGTGTGTGTGTGGTGGGGAAAGCTTTATGGGGATGGGGGTGGGTACGTCTTGGACATGGATCCAGGGAACTAACTTCAGAGTAGTTAGCAGCATCTGAAATCTCTGCTGTGAGGCTAAATAGGAATGGTGAAGGGAAGGGAGATGGAGGAATCCCTCAGTGCAACCTCTACCTGACCATGAGTCCCCAGCAAAGGGTCATCTGAACTCTATGGTGGGGAGCTCACTCCCTGTAGAGGCAATGTATTCAGACAGTGCTCATTGATTGGGAAGGTTTCCTGCCTGGATCTGCCTCTCAGCAACTCAGCTCCCCCCCCATTCCCTCTTCCCCCTACCTCCCACCTCACCCCCTCCTAGTTCTATCCTCCGAGGGAGAAACTGAACAAATCCATTGACATGTAATGGCTCCCCAAGTACTTGACCACGGCTCTTGTGTCCCCTAGAAATCACGTCCAGGAGACATCCCCGGTTCCAAGGAGAAAACTCCTATGGCTTAGTCTCTAGAATCCCCCCATCCCGATTAATCAGTGTAATCTTTAGAACCCTAAATATGACTCTAGTTGCTTAGAAATGGAGGGAACAGGAAAATTGACGTTTCAGTCTTAATCTTTGTGATTACATTTGGGATTTTCTTGGCAAAAATACCGGGGTGGTTTGCCATTGCCTTCTCCAGCTCATTTTATAGATGAGGCAACCGAGGCAAAGTGGGTGAAGAGATTTACCCAGAGTCGCACAGTTAGGAAATGTCCCAGCTCAGATTTGAACTCGGGGAGATGAGGCTTCCTCCTGATTCCAACTCTCTTGATTCTCCTGCGCCCCCTAGCTTCCCCAAACAGGAAAATTTGGGGCTAAGTCCGTCACAGTCTGAACCAAGCAGTCTGGCAAGAAGCATTTATGAAATATCTACTAGGTGCCAGGTGTTGGGAACTGCCACCTAAAGGACTCATTGAGTCACAAGCTCTGAGATTACCTTATTCCTCCTTTTTCTCTCCCTGCTGAGGCAGAACTTCCCGTCTCGTCACCCTGGGTCTAGCTGCCAAGGAAGAAAGCACCTGATAAACTACGATCTAACTGAGCTGATATCCTTTCATCTGCTCTGAACTCTTGGCGCTGAGATGCCCGATTCCAAATCTCTCTCTCCCCCAATCACCTTGTGCCTTCTTTCTTCTTTGCGGAGCTCCCCGGAAAGCTGTTTTGAGGAAGGGCTCAGACCAGCCCCATTCTCTGGGCTTCGTTCCCTCGCCCCCAAACCTTTGCAGGCCCCTTCTCAGGGTTGTCTCCCCCTCTCGGAAGTTCCCTGAGGTCAGACATGTCTCACTTTCCTATTTGTATTCCTAGCCCTCCATGTGCTGCTGGTACAGAGAAAATGCTTGGCGACTTAACTGTTGAAGGCTCCAGCATCCTGGTCTCTCCCCCCGGGGGAAGGAGCCAGCAGTCCTGCCAGTCTCTCAAGTTCACCAGCTCCAAATCCCCAGCTCTCCCCTCTCCCTTCCATCTTCTAAGCAGCTGCTAAATCTTGTTACACCTCCCTCCATCATATCCATCGTAGGCACTCCCCCCATTCTAGTTATACTTTTCCCCATTCTACTTCCCTCCTTCTCTTAATTATCTTCTATTTGTCCCATCAACAAGAAGTGTTTGCTTGTCTTTCTGATTAGGTCACAAGCTGGTGGAGGGCAGGGACTCTGGCCTCTTTTGTACCCCTAGCACTCGGGACAGTGCCAGGCACCCACAGGTGCTCTTGTGTGGGCGGATATTTCATCTGAATGATTCTCAAAACTTATTTACAACATAATGGGGGGAGCATTGAATTACTGTTGCTATTACTCATATATTGTCTTAATAATAATAGCACTCCATTAAGTGTTTGTGAAAAGACATGAAGAAAAGGAGAAAGTGGCTGGTAAACTAAGGCCGAAATCCACCTCAATGAAGCTTAGACTTAGACCAACCCCATCTGGTCCAGCCTTCTCATTTTTCAGATAAACTGAAGCCCAAAGGGATTGTGGTAGATGGTAGAGCCAGGATTCCTGCCCAGGCCTTCTGGCACCGAAGCGGATGCTCGAGACTGCACTGCCCACTGGACTTCCCTGACTTCTGCTGTTATGCTCTTTCCACTAAGAAGGGAGGAACACACAGATGTGGGAAAGGATCAGTATGGGGAGGGGTATTATCAAAGAGTTTGGCACAGTAGAGTCCAAAGGAACAGCTCTGAAATGGTGACACTTTAGTGACCCCAAGTAGGCTCGTGGAGCATGCTGGGAGCAAAGGCATCATTCTCCTTGGAGTCTGTCCTTCTTTTCACCCAGCTTCTTTCCCCTCCCCCAACACATCTCAGAGTTTGCCCCCGACCCAAGGTCTCTTTGGACCATGACGAACTGATAAATTGGCCCTGTCCAGTTTATCAGCTGCCAGAAGCCCGCCCTAAAAGATTCATGGGTAACTGTTGAAGAAAAGCCTGGCTTTTCTAAATGCTGAAAGGGGGTTCTGAGCATGACCCATTTTTTCAGAACCCTTTTTTTTTGCCACCATCTCTGAGTGGGAAACTGAGAGGGGATCAGAGGAATCTCAGCTCCACAATTTCCCATGGGCCTGAAGGACAGTATAAGCCTTGGCTGTCCACTCTAATGGAAGCCAGAACATTTTGTGCTTACAGGCTTCCCAAGCTCCTATTAGAAGAGGCCGACACTCTCATTCTACAGAGAAGGGAGCAGTCTCACAGACTTATAAATCTCACAGATTATAAGGGGCAGAGATGGGGCTTGAAGTCAGGTCTTTAGATGCCAGAGCCAGCATCAGTGGTTAAGAATCCTTTGTCCATCTAAAAGGGTCTAAAGAAGACCAACAGGAAAGCAGAGGCACAGACAGAGGCAGGAGCAGAGCCTCCCCCAGGAGCAAACAAAGCCATGATGTCCCCTCAGCAATAATGGGAGATGTTTCCAGCAAGGAGGCAGGAAGAGTTGGAGCTGGGAGCAGATGCAGATTGAGCAAGAAGATGCTGCTGAGATAGGCCTCTAGTAACGGGCTCCAGCCTTGCCAAATGCCATGCCACAGATCCATCCCATATCTGACATCCTATCCCAGCCCACAGCCTTCCCTCAGCCTCGCCTCAGGCTGCCAGATTCAGTGAATTCAGAGCATAAAGGAGATTGCCATCTTTTCAAACATGGGCTTGTTTAGTTAAAACCACAGAAGACCTTGAGGTAGAACTGGAGGAGGACATGGGGAAGAAGTGGAAGGACAAAGGAGGACGGGAAATATTTCAGCAAAGCGTGGGGCCCATGAGAGCTCATGCAGAAATTAGGCTGCCTTCAAAACAAATGCCTCTCTGGGACTTTTGGACTCCATAGGCCTTTGCAAAATGTGAAACAGCCTATTAATGATAGTTACTGTTATTTGAAATCTCACACTTATCAATAATAGTTGCTGTTATTCAGTCTCTTTATATTTATCAAGGATAGTTACTGTTATTCTAGTTTCCTCAAGTGTATCAATAATAGTTACTGTTATTCTAGTTTCCTCAAGTGCATCAATAATAGTTACTGTTACTTGAAATCTCTTCACACTTAGCAATAATAGTTACTGTTATTCAGTCTCCTTATATTTATCAATGATAGTTACTATTATTCTAGTTTCCTCACTTGTATCAATGATAGTTACTGTTATTCTAGTCTCCTCAATTGTATCAATAATAGTTACTGTTATTCTAGTTTCCTCAATTGTATCAATAATAGTTACTGTTATTCAGTCTCCTTATATTTATCAACAATAGTTACTGTTATTCTAGTTTCCTCAATTGTATCAATGATAGTTACTATTTTTCTAGTTTCCTCAAGTGTATCAATAATAGTTACTGTTACTTGAAATCTCTTCACACTTAGCAATAATAGTTACTGTTATTCAGTCTCCTCATACTTAGCAATGAGTTACTGTTATTTGTAGTCACCTCAACTGTATAAATGATAGTTACTCTTATTCATAGTCTCCTCACGCTGTATCAATGATAGTCACTGTTATTTTGGGTCTCCTCATCCATGAATGAAGCTCAAAGCCCTCTTGTAATAATTGCCAATGACACATGTACAGTACTTAGAGATTTGCCATAAAGCACTGCACAGCAGCATCTCATTTAAGCCTCTCTAAAGTCCTGTAGATTCCATTCATATTCCCATTTTCCTGAGGCTCAGAAAGCTGAAACGACTGTCCATTGGTCACTCAGCCAGTGTCACGGGTGGGCTTTGAACCCCTGTCCCTCTGACTTCAAACACAAGACCCTTCCCGTTATGTTACATGGCATGAAACATGTCTTCTGAACCTTCATCCATTGTTCTTTCCTCAGAAACATGTTACTATTCTGTATGATGACTGGTTTTTGCCCCTGTTGTCTTGTGGATCCTCACACTGAACAAACCCTTTGTCTCAGCCTGAGGAGAGTTGCTTCAGAAATGCTCTTCATCTTCAAAATGTCACAATCCTAACAATCCTCTGCTTATGCAATACTTCTTAAAGCCACGAGCCTTCAGAGTTGTAAAGCTCTTCGGCCTCTTCTCTTCATGGCTCTCAAACTCGAATGAGCCCTAAATATCATCCTTAGCAAATTTACTGATGACATCAAGCTGAGCAGGTTGCTAGCCTGTTAGATGACAAAGTTAAGAACCAAAAAGTCCTCATGGGGAAATGTCATTAGGATGAAAAAAAAGGCTTTACTTGAGACCAAAAGTCATTTTCACAACTAGGAAGTGAGGTGGGTGTGGCCAGGTTATAGTTCACCTGAGAAATAGATGGGAGTTCTATTCAAGCTCCAGGCCATGTGAGTCACCAATGTGATATAACAGTAAAAGAAGATCCAGGGATCCTGGGCTCCTTTGAAAATGGGACCACATGGTAGATGGGGAAGTGTCGGTCCCTTGTCCTGAGCAGATCCTCAGCAAGCTCTAGGAGCAGAAATGTGCTAACAGTTGTGCAGAATCAAACTATAGATACAGGCTAAAGTGAAAATCAGAGGAGGTCACTTGAAATGGCCAAGAGACAACCTAGATCTGGTTTCCTGGAGATTCCTGGCTGTCCCCAGAAGTTAGCCTTATACTCTCTGGGGGGGGGGGGAAGCTGTTAGTGTGTGTTTGTGACCCCTAAGAACCCTAAAGAAGAAATCCATTACTAAATCAATGACTAGGAATGGGACAAGCAAACACAGAGTGATGGAGCCAGGATTGGGTTTGTACCTGGTAAAGAGCAAAATTCAATCATTTAGCAAACAATGATTAGGCATTAACTCTTAGAAACCCTCTTAATGCTACCCAAGTTTGCAATACCTATCATCTTCACTGATGTACCTCCCATTTGGTATATAGAAAGCTTGTAAAGCTCGTAAACCCTGGGAACTTTTTTAGATGAACTATTCACTTGTCCTGGGTTTTTTTGTTTTGTTTTGTGTTAGGATTACTAAGTGAGAACTCAGGTTGTCTGGATGGTGACAAGGTGAGAATTCAGGTTTTCTGGACAATTACAAGGTGAGAACTCAGGTTGACTTGATAGAGGGGGCAAGCTCATTGGCTGGGGTGGTTCTTCCCAGAAGCCCTTGCATTATCCCACGCCCATTCTCTGGGAGGATAAAAAGAGACAGCACTGGGCGCAGAGAGCAGATCGGCCTGGAGAAGGATAAGAGCTGGAGGAGATTCAGAGCCAGGATTCAAGAAGAAAGACTCTGCATTGCATCAGGCTTGACGGGGCTCTCTGCAGGAAGGGAAGTCACTTCTTTGGACAAGAGTTAACAGCAACTGCCTGGAGACAACGGTTCATTACAGGAAGAAGAATCTGTTGGAGAGATTTGAGTAGAAGACACAGCAGATCTCTTCCCAGAGAGCGCGATCCAGCAGCTTCTAGAGACGACAGCTCACTACAGTTTTGTTTTTTGTTTTGTTGTTTTTTGTTAATTTTGGAAAGTGGATCTTTGAACCCTAAGAAGACTTTACATTTATCTCTGTTAAATTTCCTTTCATTAAATTCATTCCAAAATTCAAGTTTATAAAAACCTTTTTTGGGTCTTGATATCAGGAAGATTCTAATCCATGTCCTGTCATTAATTTGTTGAGCATATCATATCACTGCTGTGAGCCTTTGTTTTCTCATTAACAGATTAAGCAAGATAATCTTAAAAGTTCATTCTTTGCTCTAAATTCTTACACATTAGTATTTCACTGATTAAAAATCATTAAAAACAATTCCGAAAATTTTTTGGACAACAAACATGCCTTTGAATACAAAATGTTGATGAGATAAAAGGTAAATAAATCAACCATATGGATTATCTTTCCTTGAAAAAAATTTAAAGAAAGAAATTTAAAACAGGGATCATATTTGCAGACATTTAGAGTCGGGGCATGATATGGAAGCCTAAACCAGGGCACAAACACCTTTTCCAAGTTATTCAGATACTGAGAAGAAAGATTTTCCTACCTGGAAGTCATCTGGTGCAGCCTAGAGAAGGGTTTCAAGAGTAGGATTGTTCTTATGTGATAGATAGGGACTACAAATTGATATTTACTTTTCTGAACAATCTAGCATATTATGAATAAAGAAATGAGTGAAGGAAAAGAAAAAGTTGTTAAGCCCTTACACTGTGCCAGGCATAGTGTGAAGCAATTTATAAAATTATTCCATGTGATTTTGTAATAACCTTGGGAGATGGGTGCTATTATTTTACAGATGAGGAAACTGAGGTTCAGCCATTCTATATGTAGACTAGGAAATGATTATCCTTAAACCATTACCATAATTATTCTAATCATCCTGAGCTCAAAGGAAATATAGTAGTATGCTTATATATTTTTTCATTAATTACTAAAAAAATGTCTTTTATTAATTTATAAATTAGCTCTGAGTCCCCTCTTCACAATTATTCAAAACATTCTTTTAAACATTCATTTAATTATTAGATTAGGAGTTTGTGTTATATGTAGATTTTCAAAGTCTTCAAGTTTTTAAGTTTTGTATTTCTGATTTATTTAACATTTGAATTCCTGCTCTCATTTTATCTAACCTGGGTTTGGAGATTAAGTTATTTCTCATCATGGTTGCTGTATTTAACTTCAGGGTGTTGTTGGTTAATTTGGAAGGGCATCATTGACCAAAAAAAATTTTTTTTTTTAAAAAGCAACTTGAGAACCTTGTCTAGAATAACTATCATCTGCTTCCTCTTGATTTGAAACACTGGGACCTGACCAACGTCTGTCCGGACTCTTCCCATTTCATCCCCAGCACAGTGGCCTACTTGAATTCCCAGCACTCTCTCTACTGATGAATTTCTGGCCAATGAGATATTGGCTCTTTTAATTGGCTCTACTATCGCTTGCTTTCTTCCAGTCATATCAATGGAACACCATTCATTGCTTTGCCCTCTTTGCCAAGCTGATCATCACCAAATGGATTTGTAAAATAAATACTTACCAAAATGTCTGGCACAAAATAGGTACTTAGTAAATGTTCATTCCCTTCCCTCTTTCTCCTCTTCATCCTGACAATTTCCAGTAGGGCCAATCTGTAGTCAACCACCTAATTCTTAGCTTCAGAGAAGTTCATATTGACTCCAGGGCGAGTATCATCAGACCCCACTGGGCCCGCATGTCCTGCCAGGACCTGGGAGAGAATGTGGCAGTCTCAGGACACAGAGAGTGAGATCGGATGGGCTGATATCCCTTTGTCTTCTCTCTTCCCCCTAACATGAGTCACTGAACTATAGGTCACTGAAAGACCTTCGTGGTCCAAACCAGGTGCCAAGCAAACCACAGTGGGACAGAACCAAGGAACAGCTTGTCCACGGCATGGGCGATGGCTTGGACTTTAAGAGCAGTTAGTGTTACCGTGTCCTTTTGTTTGCTGGACTAAAGTGGTCTAAGGTCCTTTTGGCACATAATCCTATGATTTGATGAGTTTCTTCTTGCCTGAGTCAGTGTCTGTCTGGTGGGAATTCATGGGAATGGATATTGAGGGGTCAAGGTAGGATTAAAGGGAGGAGGCTCAGGTTAGTCTCTAACCCCTAGATGCTGCCCAGTAGAGAAGCCTCCAGTCTCTCCATTCTGGAACAACAGGAACTGGACTTGTGTTACCTCATGAAACTTTAAAATTGAAAACAGATCCAATCATATTTTGTCTTGATGGGACCGTGTCTTTCCTTCCCCCTTTGAGAACACACACACATACACACACACACACACACACACACATTCACACTCACTCACACACACACATTCACACTCATACTCACACACATTCATACACACATTCACACACACACATATTCACACTCACACTCACACACACATTCACACACACATATTCACACTCACACTCACACACACACTCACACACACACACACACACACACACACACACACACACATGTCTTGTAGAGCTTTTTACTATGTTCAGACATCTTTAGAACCAAAAACCAAACAGTGAGCCCAGTGACAATTCTATCAACAGCAACTCTACTAGAAGAGCAGTGAAGGCAGTTTTGACAGAGATTACTTTGCCTCAGAGCCTAATTTGGAGTGTAAGTGTTTGTAGGGGAGGAGGAGGGTATTTGGAAAGATCAGTACTCTTGCATTAACGAAGGTGGGGTGATCAGGGCTGTGTCCCAGGATGCAGAAATGTATGGCCACTGAAACAACTGAGCTTAGCCCCTTGTTGGCTAGAATAATGGTTTAAAATAAACCCTACCTCCGGCCAGCCGCCACACTGTAGCCCTGCTCTTCCCTGGCCCATACCCAGTCTTCTGAGTTTAAGGGGTAAGATAGATGAGCAGAACCATCAAAGTCTGTGCTGGTGAAGAAGGAACATTTCATTCCCATCTGCTTTTTTATGATGCATTCTTCTCAAGGCATCTTGGGTCAACTCCAGTTTGTGGGAATTCCACATGTAACTTCAACTCTCTTCTGACACCGGCCCCTCCCTGGGGCATGGCCCTTAGCACCTCACTCTTGGACCACTGGTGGAGGCCCCCCCCCCTTTCTTCACAGCTCTCCCACTCCAGGGCCTCCTGTGCTCAGCAGGAAGTGATTTTCCAACTATTCAATAAATTGCTGTAGCTCCCTATCACCTCCAGGATCAAATAGAAATTTTTTTATTTGGCCACTCCTCACCTTTTCGGTCTTTTTATAATAAGTACTCCCCTTATCCCTGAAGCCACAAACTCGCTGATCCAGTCACCAGGGTTCTTTGCTGTGGCTCTAATTCAGTAGTCTATCTCTCCCCTCTGGCTGTTTCCCCAGGCTGTGCCCTTTGCCTGAGAAGCCTTCCCTCCTCCTCTGGGTCTCCTGGCTTCCTTAAAATGCCACCATCTACAAGAAGCCTTCCTCCAAGCTCCTTTCTGTTGTTTTCTCTTTATTATCTCCAATTTATCCAGAATAAAACTTATTCATATGCAGATGTTTGCATGATGTCTCTCCTGTTAGATTGTTAGCTCTTTATTAAGCCCCACCTTCTCTATATGCCTAGTACTTCAGCACAATGCCAGGTGCATAGTAGGTGCTTAATAAACTTATTGACTGATCGACTGCTCACCCTCCAGTAGCTTCCAGAGAAGGGACCCAGGACTCCCTTGTCTCAGCCCTCCATTGGGTAGGAGTAGACTAACCCCACCTGCCCACCACTGAAAGGCTCGTTAGGAGCGGAGATTCTGCTAAGCTCAGGACACTCTCTGCTGACCCCTGCACCTACATCTCTGAGGGAGACATGCCCAAGCCCAGATCCACTCTGACCTTTGAATCTACTATTTTTTAAGTGGGGGACTAGCTGCCCTGCCACTGCTCCCTCCCTGAGGTCTTAAGGAACTTGCCATCCACCCTGCTACTTTTCCAGTCAAGTAGACTCTTGGCCTTTTGTTTTGTCTGCCACAAACAGAGATGAGCATGAGCATGATCCCTCCTTTATGCATTGTATCCCCCCAATAGGATGTGCAAATGTTTCTATCAGCAGAACTTAGCTTACAGTAAGTGTTTAATAAATGCCTTACGATTCTATTGCATATTGTAATGGGGAGGGAAGGAGAGAGGAAGAGTGAGAAAGAGATACAGAAAGAGACAGAGACAGAGAGAGACAGAGACAGAGACAAAGAGAGACAGAGAGAGTGAGACAGAGAGAGAGAGAGAGAGAGAGAGAGAGAGAGAGAGAGAGAGAGAGAGAGACAGAGACAGAGAGAGAGACAGAGAGAGAGAGACAGAGACAGAGACAGAGAGAGACAGAGAGAGAGAGACAGAGACAGAGAGAGAGAGAGAGAGAGAGAGAGAGAGAGAGAGAGAGAGAGAGACAGAGAGAGACAGAGAGAGACAGAGAGAGACAGAGAGAGAGAGAGACAGAGAAGGACAAAATCCTTTAAGTACAAAAGAGGAAAAATGACAAGTGGAAAGTTTCTGTCACACACTCATGCGAAGGGATTTCCTCTAAAAGGGAGAACAAGCCACAGGCGGGGGGCAGCTAATTCCCAAGTCCCAAGTCAGTAGGATGGCAGGGCTCACACTGTTCAGGACATCCCCCTCAGCCCTCT
Organism: Sminthopsis crassicaudata; assembly: GCF_048593235.1. Taxonomy (NCBI): domain Eukaryota; kingdom Metazoa; phylum Chordata; class Mammalia; order Dasyuromorphia; family Dasyuridae; genus Sminthopsis; species Sminthopsis crassicaudata. Next base: position 254,136,840 of record NC_133622.1, read on the forward strand.
CTGCTCTCCACCTCCAAGAGGAGAGCTTGGCCATGGGGCTTGGGCTCCGAAATAAGCTCGAACGTCTCTTTGTGTTTTGTTTCCCGATCTTGAGGCCCACCCAGGATGGCCACCTAAAATGGGGCTGGGGGGAGAGCTTACAAAGCAGCCACACAGCTTCTCCCTGTGGGTCTTGGGGGTCATCCAATATCCGATTGAAGCTGGTTCTGAGGGGAATTCTTGTGGGGAGAGGGAGAAGACAAGACACGAGGATGTCCAAGTGAAGTCAGTGAATCTCTGGACTGGTTCCGGCCACGGGAGGTCTTGGTCGGGTACCAGGCCTTGGTGTGATGTTAGATCCCTGGGAAAGAACACCCTGAGTCTCTTGGGGGAGAAGGGGGGAGCAGTGGACAAAAACTCTCTTTCCCTTTGTAGAAAATACCCCCTCCCCCGGTCATCCCTTTGTTAGAAGATGGTGACACTGGTTCCAGTGAGCATCCCTGCTCCTAGGTTTTTATCTGCTAAAAGCAGCAGGAGAAACTCCAAAGCCCTGTTTCTGTAAGGGACTCAGTCCAGTGCAGCTCTGGCCATCTGGGGAAGGAAAAACTGGCTTTTACAGGGTGCCTGCATTCACCCTTCTCGGCTTTCTTTGATCTTTAAAACAAAACAAAATATTAAGTTGGACTGGAGCAATTCTTCCAGAAAAGCAGACTTTGCTGGGGAAAAAAAAAACAAAACAAAACAACAAAACTTTGGACTAAAAATCTCGTTTCATCTTCGTCCTCCTTTGCCCTTATTTTTAATGTCAGATGGCATTTCTCCTGTCCTCTTCCTCTCATTTTGAAAGGTCCTTTTTTTTTTTTTAATTAGACATGCTTGAACTCTAGAAATCTCACATCTCTAATGACTTTTAAAAACTGATGTGTATTTTTCCAGCCCCCGTCTCTTTTATGGCCAACAGCTTTGGCCCAGACGCTATTTACTATTAAAAAAACAGGATGTGTTTTCAGTGATTCAGTCCAATCCTCGGCTTAAATATTTGCACTATTAATTAAGTTGAGGGTAATTCTTGAAAGCAAAACCCCCAGCAGCTCCCACATTGGGCAACGTCTGTAGCCTCTGGCTGGTGACTAGGCAGTTTGAGGTCATTTGGAACAGGAAGATTCCAATCTAAGGATGTTAATCCCCTTTGGCCTTTTCTCAGAGTTATCACTTTAAATAAATTTTAGATTAACTTGGAATTCAGGTACTGTGTTTTCGGGGAAAATTACTTAAAATACACCGAGGAGACAAACCGACCTCATCTCTCCTCCTTACAGGCCGTGTGACCTTGGCTCACTCCTTAATTAAGCCGAGGATGCTGGGTCTCAGGCCTGCATGTGTGTGTAACCCTTGGCTTTGATGAGCACAGCCCCCATGTAGAATCTTTGGGTAGAATCTATGTGCTCTGAGATTCGCGGAAAAAGACCAGGTTTGGGACTGGGAGGCTCTGTAGCTGCAAAATGGCCTCCCCTCCTACCTCCCTCTAGTCTTGCTACCAAAGAAGCTGGCCTCCTGTTGCCCTCCGGGATTCCCACAATGCTTCAGAAAACTGTACTCTGTATTTCATTGCAATGACCCATCACCTTACTCAGCTGCCATGGAACGGTCACTCATCTATGACCTTCTCCACTGCAGAGAAAGAGTCCCAGGCTGGAATCAGGAGGCCCGGCCTCAAATGTTGCTCCTTGTATGACTTCATTCAAGTCACATGACCTCAGTTCGCCTCAGTTTCCCTGTTGGTAAAATGTAGTTGAGTACCAAAGCTTCCTCTTTTACAGAGATTGTGGAGAAAGCATTTTGTAAACTTTTTAGGTTTTTTGTTTTATTTTTCAGCCTTCCCATGGGATTTTATGGAGCTGAAGACACAATTTAGATATGACCACTTTTTCTGGACTTTTAAAACTCAGTGGGGACTCTCAGCTCTGCACGAATGTCCATACAACCCACTGGGTCCCAACAAAAACACAACCCCCGCTGCATGATTCACCATTTCACAGAAAGCCAGCTCTTCCCTTCCCACCAGTGCTTTCAAATTGGAGTTCCCTTCTCAGGGGAGCTGACCCTTCAAGGCTGGGGGTACTGGATTAAAGTTCCCAAAATTGTTATTGAAGCATAAATAATCTTGTTTTAAACTCAGTTCTAGTTTGTTTTCACCCGTGCTCTGTTCCATGCAGGCATCCAACAGCCAAATCCAAGTAGCAACTAACGTGCCTCTTCATGGTCCAGCTGGACCCTCATTTTGCCCGGCCCAGATCTGGGCAGAAGGGATGCTGGATCCAGTTATACCAGACTCAGGCAGCCGCAGTGAGGGCAACATCCTTGCAGGGCCGGGAAGGCTCCAGCCCTCTCCCAGCACAAGCACCCCCTCCTGGGCAGTCCTTGATTTGATGGCACCTGGAGCTGTCTCCTGGGGGTGGCCTGAGGGGTGACCACAGGGAAGGGAAGAGGTGTGTGGGGTGACCTGTTGAAAAAAGGAGCAGAAGGGCAGTGAGGGGGTGCAGTGGAAAAAGCATTAGCCCTAAAGTCAGGAGGATCTGAGTTCAAATGTGACCTCAGACACTTAACACTTCCTGGCTGTGTGACCCTGGGCAAGTCACTTAACTCCAATTACCTCAGTAAAAAGGAAAGAAAGAAAGAAAGAAAGAAAGAAAGAAAGAAAGAAAGAAAGAAAGAAAGAAAGAAAGAAAGAAAGAAAGAAAGAAAGAAAGAAAGAAAGAAAGAAAGAAAGAAAGAAAGAAAGAAAGAAAGAAAGAAAGAAAGAAAGAAAGAAAGAAAGAAAGAAAGAAAGAAAGAAAGAAAGAAAGAAAGAGGAAAGAAAGGAAGAAGGAAAGAAAGAAGAGAAAGGAAGGAAGGAAGAAGGAAGGAAGGAAGGAAGGAAGGAAGGAAGGAAGGAAGGAAGGAAGGAAGGAAGGAAGGAAGGAAGGAAGGAAGGAAGGAAGGAAGGAAGGAAGGAAGGAAGGAAGGAAGGAAGGAAGGAAGGAAGGAAGAAAAAGAAAGGAAGAGAAAAAGAAAGAAAGAAAAAAGGAGCAAAAGATACTGAGAAACAGAGAGGCTCAAATCACTGGGAGAACAGAATCATTTCACCCTTGGCTAGAGTGGCCAAGTCAAGAGAGAGGCAAAGGAAGCTGATGGGGAGCCCACTTTCCAGACAAGGCTCCCCATGATCAAGTGTAATGCCGCCAGGGGGCGCTGCAGGGCTCTGAATCTTGGGAAGCAGGAAAACCCCGAGTTCGAATCCAACCTCAGACTCAGTAAGTGTGGGACTTCCTGCCTGGGTTTCCTCTGAGGATGGTTGTGAAGATCATGTGAGTTCGTGTTTGTAGGACAATATCCAGCACATAGTAGGTGCTGTATGAATGCTAGCAAGGATGATGGTGTGCTTTCAGCCCTCACAATAACGGAGCAACGGGTCCAATGTAGCATGAAGCCTTGTCATCCTATCTTCCCAACATCTCCCATGTCTCTCAGTCTCTTCTCTATTCTGTCTCTGTCTCTCCCTCTCCCTCTCTCTCAGATCTGTCTCTCACAAGTCTCCCCCCAGTCCAATCTATCTTCCATTTAGTTGTTAAATTCATCTTCCTATAGCCCAAATCTATTATTCAGTAGATGTCTGACATTTTGGCTGTCCCTCCCCTCCACTTCCTTCCATCCTTCTACAGTTTCCCTGGACTCTCCTTCAAGGCCCTGCTAAAAGCCCACCTGCTATAGGAAGCCTTCCCAGGTTCCTCCTTCATTCTAGTGTCTTCCCTCTATTGATTATCTCCATTCATTGTGTTCTCTAGTAAAAGTGAAACTTTAGAGTGTTTCTATTGTTTCTGGGGGCTTTGGGAATATTTATGGGCAGTTGGGTGGCTCAGTGGATAGAGTTTGGGGCCTGCGTTGGACAGATCAAAGATCATATCTAGCTTCAGACAGTTCTGGGTGTGTGACTTTGAATAAATCATTTAATTTTTATTTAACCTCAATTTTCTCAACTATAAAATGGGCTTAATAGCACCCTCCTCCTAGGGTTATTGGAGCTAATGAGATAATAGTTACAGAATGCTTAATATTTAGTGTCTGTTTATAGTAAATACGAGAGAAATGTTAGTAATGTGTGTCTGTGTGTACAAATACCCAGATAGCCCAGATAGGGCTACATGACAGATAGACATAGATAAGATTTCTTGTTGGCCATGGAATCAGGAAAATCTGGATTCATGTCCTGCTCTAGACATTTACTGAGTGAACATTTGCTTCAATTGCATCTGACTCTTGGTGACCCCATTGGAGGTTTTCTTGCCAGAGATCCTGGGCCTGTCATTTCCTTCTCTAGCTCATTTTACAGAGGAGGAAACTGAGGCAAAAGGGTTAAGTGACTTGCTCAGGCTCACCCAACTTGGGTCTGAAGCTGGATTTGAACTCATGAAGATGAGTCTTCCTAACTCCAGGACCTTCACTCTGTGCACCGTGGCACCCCCTCGCTGCCCTGTGTGATCATAGGCAAGTCACTTTACTGCTCTGAGACTCAGTTTCTTCATCTGTAAAGTGGTAATAATTCCTTTATAGGCCCTATTTACAGAGTTGTGGTAAAGCTCATAATCTATGTCAAGCTTTCATCTTGAAGTCATTGGGAAATATCCATTGTTTTATTATCAATTGGACCAAGAACACTTATCAGGCTTCAGCTCACCCCAGGCACTGTGCTGAGTGATTCCTAGGGATTAAGAGACAAAAAAATTAGTCCTTTCTCCCAAGAAACTGACGTTCTAGCAGAGGATAGTTCTCTGTATATGTGTGTTTTATATACGTGTATGTGCATACTTGTGTTTTCTACAGAATCCCAAGGTCTTATACTGCACTAAGACTTTTTGGACACACTGTAGAAAAAGGGTCATGAGTTCTAATTATGGTATAAGAGCACATAGATATACATATGTTATAGAGAAAGGTGGGGAGAAGAGGAAGGAAAAAAGAGGGGAGGAGAGCAGAAGAGGAAAGGAGAAAGAAGATGGCAACAGAGTGGATAGATAGCCGACGAGGAAGACCTGGGTTCAAGTCCCACTTCTGATCCATTGGCTGTGTGAACTTGGGCAAATCATTTGCCATTATCCTAAGCAATTTTCTAAGACCAGGAGCTGCCCGTTAGTAGAGGGAGTTTGTAAATCAGGCATTCTATAATCTAACAATCACAGGTCCAGATTTTTTTAAATGAAAGAATTCTACAAAAATAGCATCAATTCTTTAATGATTTATTTTTAAAAAGAGCGAGCTAAATTTATGATTGGTACTCAGCCTCGGTTGGCTATGGTTGAAGGATTCCATCTGAGCTCGGTATAATTGCAGCCCAGGAAAAAATGACAACAAAATGAGCTTCCCTGTGACTGCACCCACCTTTATTAATCACTGTTTAATATATTTCCAAAAGTAAGAACATATTAAAAAATGTGCACTTTTAAATCTGTCCAGATGCACACAATGGACCATCGCCGGCCCAGCACGGTAAATAATAGATGTTAAAAATAGCCAAAATACGTATTTACATTTTTTCTGAGTCTTTATGGTTTATAGTTCATCGTCCCAGGGCTAAGAATTCTAAAATTCTCTCTGTGTATTTACACAACTGAGCTTTGCTATGTACTATGTCAGCTATCAAACCCTTCCAAGAAAAATGGGTTTTATCTCTTTTCTTTCCTAATTCCAGGGCATGGTCTAAGAGTGGATTAAATCAGAAGGAAAAGATATGTGCAGTGAACTTGGCCATGGACAGAGACCATTCCAAAGAAGGCTCTGGACTCACCCCCCTCTCTCCCCTGTCCCCGGGTGAGCCTGGGTTAGCCACCCATAATGCCATCTCCGGTCGGGTGATGTCTTCCATGTAAGGTGAATAAGGTCATTCCCAAACATGCAATTTCCTGGTCAAAATTCTAGTGGCCATTTTCTGAAAGAATGGCAGCTACTAGAACAATCCCGAGGACATGAGTTCAAAGGCTAAATTCCAATTTCCAGAGATTTATTTACTTGTTCCCTGTATGACCTTGAGTACCTGGAGCTGTGAAAAGGAGTAAATTAGATGAGGTGGTAAATTTAAGTGGTCTTCCAGTTGAGAAGGCTGGGTCTAGATACCCAAAGTTAGGAAGACCTGAGATAAAAGTGGTGCAGTAGATGGAGCACCAGCCCTGAAGTCAGGAGGATCTGACTTCAAATTTGACCTCAGACACTTAGCACTTCCTGGCTGTGTGACCCTGGGCAAGTCACTTAACCCTAATTGCCTCAGGAAAAAGAATGCTGCCTCAATACTAAACGATTGCTAACTTTGGGGTCATCATCTAACTTAGTTGCCTCAGTTTCCTCATCTGTAAAATGGGAATAATAGCACCTTCCTCCCAGGATTGTTGTGAACATTGTATGAGATCATATATGTAAAGGTAGTTTAATAGGCTGCTAGGATAAACTCTGAGCATGCAAAAAAAAAAAATGTCCCAAACAACCCCTGCCTCCAGAGAGTTTATAATCCAGTGGAAAATCTGGGTTCAAATCCCCCCACACACACTTATTAGATTAGCTGACTCATTTAAGATTTCAGTCAAGCAAATCTTGATTTGCATCCAAGATGCAAACAAATATAAAGCAAGCCGTGTACAGTAGAAAATAGGAAAGACTGTCAGAAGGCATTGGGATTTCAGGGGGTTAGAGAGGGCTTCCCGAGGTGGGGTTTGAGTTGGGACGTAAAGCCTGCGTATTCAGAGATAAATTGTTATTATTAAATCCATTCTCCTGAGCTCCTCCAGGCTCGACCCAGAATCATTTTTCTCGTGGTAGGTACCAGGGCAGCCAGCACCAAAATCGGGATGGCAAAAAGGAGCCCATGCTTCCTAAATATAGAGAGCGCATTGATTTTTCCTTCTCGCAGATGTTCACGGCCCCGCTAGATCTTGGACATGGAAAAATGAATCATTTTGAGACTCGAGCACACTTAAAAATGCCAACTCTTTGAAAAATGGAGCCAAGGCTTCTGGCCCCAGAGCTAAGGGAAGAGGAGGCAGTGGGGGAGAGACTAGGAAAAAAGCACGAAGTCTGCAGTCAGGGGACCTCTTTACAATTCCTGCTCCGGTGCTCACTTCTTTCGACTGGCAGCTGTCACTTAAACTGCCCATCCATGAGATGAGAGACTGGAGTAAACAACCTCGGAGCGCTCTCCCATTGGCCATCCCGGGATCTGACTCCAGAGAGCTGACTGCGGGACTTAGGGGCTTGCACATAGTAGGACCTTAGTATTAGACCCTGCCTCTTAGTTGGTCTTTCTGTCATCTTTATCACCAGGAGGAAATCCCTCCCCTGGCTCATGCTGACTGTGTGACCCAGGGCAGTCACTTACCTCTTTAAAGTTCAGACAAGTCACCAATCTGCACTGGGGCAGTGAATTTCCTCATCTGGGAGTTCCTGCTACCAAGCCAATCCCTATCCACGTCCCTCTTAGAACTAACAGCAACATCATGTGCTCAAGGGGCTTGGTTTTCCATGGGGTAGGGTATGAAAGAGAGACACAGGAAGAAAATCTGGGTTGAGACCCCCCCCCCTTATTAGGAATATGAGATTAGTGGACCCATTTAAGATTTCAATCAAGCAAGTCTTCCTCGAGCACTGTGCTAACATGAGCAAATACCAATTAAGTCTTGTGCTTGAGGTGTTGAATCTCAGTTTCCATCAGTGAACTGTCAGGGTTTGACCCAAGGCCCTCAAAGCCGTTCCAATCTTAAGTCCAAATCTATCTCAGTTCATGTTGTCCAGAAAAGGACAGGAACATAGCCCTCAAGGGCCAGAAGGGTTCACTGAAAAGCTGCATTTTTAGGAAAGAGCTTGTTGTCAAAGGCTCTGGCTATATCCCCCTCCCTCCAGCCCTCCAGCATCTCCCTTCAAGTTCAAACAGTCCTGTTCCCCATCCTTAGATGGCTAGGGTTATGCAGTTCCTGGCTTGGCAACGGTTGCCTGGCCCCAGGGCTGCCTGCAGATGGCCAAGTCCCTGCTGAACTCTGCCCTCTGTGGGACAGGGGTGGGGGCTTTTCCCGAGACTCCCCTCTGGGATCTGCCACAGGGACCTTTCCAGTGCCATCCACCCTCAGCTGCTCTTGTCCATTGGGAACTTGGCCTTTGGTCAGCCCCGCCTGATGCTGGGTGGAAGGCAGTCCTGGGTCCGGATTTATTATATTTATCCAGGGGTGTCATTTGTTTGGGTCTCATGGATATACAAGGAGGCGCCTTCATTGGTACTTACTCTCCCCCACCCCCTTTTTATTGTAACTAGCTCCTTGCTCCCTCTGGCCACCAACCGGACTGGGCCTGTAAGACTTGTTAAAATTATTGGTTTCGAACGCTAAGGAGACTCAGCAATGGATGGCCCTCCCATAAGGCCCCTCGGTTGTGTGAGGAAGTAGCCCAGTTAGCCAAAAAGCATTTTAAAAGCACCCAGGAGGCCTCAGACATCAAGACCCCAAGACATGAATGAAAGTAGCCAGCCCTCCGAAGATCGCAGAGATATCCAGAGCATACACAAAGCCGTTTTAGGGTCTAGCACCCGGGAGGAGGGAGGGTCATCCGGAAAGGCTTCCTGGAGGCTGCCATCTCCTCCTTGGGAAAGTTAGGATGGCAATCTAGGAGAGGGGAGGAGAGATTGCAGTGGAGACAGGGAGGCTTGATGGAGAGAGAAGAGGCAGCAGCCCCTGCTTGGTCACAGAGAGCCCCTGAAATGATGGAAAGAGGACAGGTTGCCTGGCCGGGAGAGCGGGTATGAAAGGCAAGAAGAAGTGGTAAGGGAGACAGGGCAGCTGACTACAGCAGGGTCTTTGAAGGTCAACATGAGGCATTCAATCTGCCCTGGAAGCCACAGAGTCACTGGAGTTTGGGGGGCAGAAATGATGATCTGGTCAAACCTGTGCTCTAAGACAGCTTATGGAGGATGACAGGGAAGGGGAAGTTTGTTGTAAAGGAGAACAACGAGGGGCTCTGGCAGGGTTCTAGGTGGTGGGAGAACAACGAGGGGCTCTGGCAGGGTTCTAGGTGGTGGGAGAACAACGAGGGGCTCTGGCAGGGTTCTAGGTAGTAGAGATGCTAGTAGCCTGGACCCGTGGTGAGTGGAAAGGAGAGGAGGAGCAAATGGGTCAGAGAAGCTCGCTGTCCATTGGGTACTACCAGCGGTGACCTGATCTAAGCCTCGCTCCTGTTACCTGGAGGATGGGGAGATTGAGAGCTCTCACTGTCCCATGGAACTTTTCAAGTAGAGACACCTGGCTCTAGATGCCCCCCAGTGACCACTGTAGGAAACTGATCCTAAAAACCGCTCCCTGTCTCAGTTCTAGGGACCACCCCTCAGTTCTAGGCCACCTCCTTAAGCTTCTGGGCCAGAATAAATTCACTTTGCAAACATCAGTCCATGGCAGCTCTTCGGTAAGAACAGACTCCCCTGGAGGAACGTCATCCGGGGTTACAATGGGCTCCCCCCAAGGGTGGGAGAGGATTGCATCAGTGCCCTGAGGTCGCCCAAGCTTCCCCTTGCCCCTTTGCCAAGAGGTGCCCCCATTGTCATCCCAGGGTAGAGAAAGGAAAAGGAATAAGCATCCGGATCCTCCTCCTACGTGTGCCAGGTTTGACAAACGAGCTCTCAGTGCCACAACCACCTTCGGAAGCAGGTGCTGTTAGTTTCCTCATTCACGTTGAGGAAAACCAGGGCAAATTAAGTTAAGTGACTCGCCCAAGGTCACACAGCTGGCCACTATTCAAAGTGATCTCCCTTCCTGATTCCAGGTGCAGAGCTCTACCCACTCGTCCGCCAGCTCTGTCCCGAGGGACTAAGTCAGAGGTTCCAGGGACAAAGTTTGTTGCCCTGCGGGACCCCACCCTCCCTCACCCCCGCTGTCCTCGCCTAGGTCACTCTTCCGGCCGAAGGGCTGGAAAGCTGGGGTCCTAAGTACAAAGCTGCGACCCCGCCTCCGTTCCCCCGCAACCGGGGCTGGGACTGGACGGGAATTTGGGCGGGGAGGGAGGCCGAGGGAGGCCGAGGGCAGCTCGAGACCGGGCGGGCAGGGGCCGGGCAGGGGCAGGCCGCCCTCCGAGCGCCCAGAGCTTGGCTTTGGCCGGTGGGCCGGCCGGCGCGGTGACCGCGTCACGCGTGGGGATCGGTGCCCCCCCTCCCCGCGCCCCGTCCACGAGCGCCCAGGGACGCCAACGACTGAACCCTCGGGGCGGGCGGAGCCGTCGCTTCCTTAAAGCGGCCTCTCCCGCTGCAAGAAGGGAGGGCATGGGAGGAGCGGGCTCAGGGCATCCTCGGCAGGTGTGCGCCCCGCTGTGCCTGGTACCCAGGAGAGGGAGAGCAGGAGGAGGAAAAGAAGGAGAAGGAGGGAGAGGAGGCGGAGGAGGAGGAGGAAGGACAGGGGGGGGAGGAGGAGGAGGAGGGAGAGAAGAAGAAGGAGGAGGAAGAGGAGGAGGGGCGGGAGCGGCAGGAGGAAGGGAGTGGGCGTCACCGGGAGCGCCTCCTGCCCACCCACCCCTAGGGGCTCCGGGGGAGGGAGCGGCTCGCCTCAGAGCTCGGCTCGGGACGGTGCGGGGCGCGCTGCTGCTCACTGCCCTCTCCTCGCCCGCTCGCTTGGCCGGCCGCCGCAGCCCGCCCGGAGGCCAGCCGGTGTCGGGGAGGGTAGCCTCGGATCTCGACGCTGCGTGAAGGCGCCCTCCGAGCCCAGGGAGCTCCCTAGTCCCCCCGGCCGGGAGCCGCAGACATGAACGAGGATGGCTTTGACCTCCAGACCCTGCCTTCAAAGGACGCGAAAGGCTCGGAAAGGGGTGAGTCGAGCCCAGCGGGGCAGCGCCTGGCCTGGGGGAGGGGGGCGGCCGGGGGGTTGCTGTTGGCCAAGTTTGGCAAAGGAGCTTGCACTTGGACGGTGGCGCGACACTGAGCCCTTGGGGGGGGGGGGGGGCCTGCCTTCTCTCTCGGCTGATCTTTGGATGGGAAAAATCATCCGCGGGAGCGAGGATGCCCGGGGAGCCCGGGGCCCGCGGCCCGCTTGGTCACTTCGTCCAGGGCGCGAGTGGCGATCCGACGAGTTTGGGGACCTGCAAGTTGGCGGGCGCTCCCTGGCTAAATGCGGCTCTGCAAAGTTCTGCCCTCCCCAAGGCCGGAGAAGCTGGCGGCGCGGCCCGGGCCAAGCCGAGACTCCCTTCCATCAAGCGGGCACATAAGTGGCAGGCGGCCGTTCCCAGGTTTTTCCTGGGCACTATTAATAACCCCCCGGACTGCTCCGGGCTGAGATTTACCAGTCATAGGAAGGAGCTACTCTGGCTTAAAATAAAAACGGGGACCTCAGAGAACTTAAAGAACCCAACAAAAAGTGTGTGTGTGTGTGTGTGTGTGTGTGTGTGTGTGTGTGTGTGTGTGTGTGTGTGTGTGTGTGTGTGTAATAAAATGGGGACCACAGAGGAACTTAAAGCCCCCGACAAAAAATTGTGTGTGTGTGTTTGTGTGTGTGTGTAATAAAATGGGGACCAGCGAGGAATTTAAAGCACCCAACAAAAATAGTGTGTGGTGTGTGTGTGTGTGTGTGTGTGTGTGTGTGAAATAAAATGGGGACCACAGAGGAACTTAAAGCCCCCAACAAAAAATTGTGTGTGTGTGTGTGTGTGAAATAAAATGGGGACCACAGAGGAACTTAAAGCCCCCAACAAAAAATTGTGTGCGTGTGTGTGTGTGTTTGTGTGTGTGTTTGTGTGTGTGTGAAATAAAATGGGGACCACAGAGGAATTTAAAGCACCCAACAAAAATAGTGTGTGGTGTGTGTGTGTGTGTGTGTGTGTGTGTGTGTGTGTGCTCAGATTGGAGAGAGGCAAGCATGGAGCTCGGAGGGGGACTTTCCCTGACACCCAGGCCCCTCCGATATACATCAGAGTCTGAGATATTTTTATACTAATAATTTTAAAATAAATGACCCTGTCCAAGTTCACTGGAGGGTTAGTTTTTTCCTCCTCTCCCGGTTCATAGGTTAATAGATAAACCTCAAACGGGGCCACTTAAGGAAGGGGGATGGAAGGCTAAGTTTTATTTAATTGTAGGGCAGAATGATCTTAAATGAAATCACAGCAGTGAGACTTTCTGTGGCCTACAATCAAAATGCCAACTCAAACCGGTTCCTGCTAAGTATAGACCGGGGAGTCCTTGTCTTTTCTCTCGTTCTCGCGTTCCCTCATCCCTCTATCTCTCCGCATTCCCACGGAGACTGCTGTCCCAGAGTCTGCTTATTAAACAGGCAAATATTTAACTGGAGTTCAGCCCGTTTCTAAAAGTAACACTGTATGTTCATCACATTACAGACCCCCAGAGTACCCCAGAGAGCTAAGGGAATTGGGGGTCAGGAGAAAGGGAAAGGAAGTAGCTGGGGTCTGAAGGAGGAGCGAAGAAGACGGAGGCAGGAGAATCAGCCTTGCCAGCATGCCAGTCCGGAAAAGAACAGAACTCTAGTCCAAATAATTGCAGCCTTGCAATAAGCAAATGACTCTGGGGAGAAGGAGGGTCACCTAAACTTCTGTTTTCATCAGTGTGGGAAATCCCAGTGTGAAAATCCTCTCCCTCCTCCCTCCCCCCATCAGCAGCATCTCTGTAATTTAGATTTTAGATTAATAATAAATACTTAAGTGCCTGATATACACGAGAGTTTGGCAGATATTATATTATATGATCTTCACAAGAACCTTGCGCGGTGAGTGCTGTTATCGATTTCATTTTTCAGATGAGGAAACTGAGGAAAGCAGAGTGATTAATCTTTGCTCAAACAGCCCATGTTTTCAGAAACCAGCTTTGAAATCGGAGCTTCCAGAATCCAGGGTCCTTTCTCCTGGTTCTAGTTAACTGTAAATAGGGATCCCTGTCGTCACTGACTTGAAAGATCAGCCCTTTGGTGTTTGTATTGAGGCTAAAAGGAAAAATAAGAAGGATGAGGTATTTCTCCAGAAAATGTTTCTGGAGGGCAGGGACTGGCATTTGGCTTTATCTTTGTGTCTCCGGGGCTCGTTCTAGGACTTTGCTAAAGAAATGAGATGCTTGATAAATGTGAGTTTTAATCTCTGCCTTGGAAATGTTCCTGGAGCGGACAGAGAGGGGGCACTTTTGCTCTTTGGGGGCAGAACTAATCTCTTTTTTCCCTGGGTCTTTTAACACAGAGGGGTGTGTGTGTGTGTGTGTGTGTGTGTGTGTGTGTGTGTGTGTGTGTGTGTGTGTATGGGTGTGTGTAGAATTCATCACTGCTAATGCATTAGACCACAGGAACCTCATAAGCTTTATTTAGTATAGCTCATCGATCAAAGAGATCAAAGAGCAACATCCAGGTACTTGCTCTGTACCAGGCACTGGGGTAGGGGGAGAAAGACAGGCAGAAACAGCCCACAAGGAGCTGACATTCTAATCTGAGACACAACATATGAGATACATATAGAATAAAGGGAAGATGATCCGGCATTGGGGTGGGAGACAATGAGGAAGAAGGTTCAAGCTGCTGGAGGGACCCGTCTCTGAGCTGCCTCCAATGAAGGGAGGAAAAAGCTCTGAGGGAATAAGCCTAGGGGGCTCAGTAGCCCTGGCTGGAGTCAGAATGGCCTGAGTTCAAATCCAGCCTTGACACTTGGCACTTACTAGTTGTGTGATCCTGGGCAAGTAAATCGCTGATGAGACAGAGACAGAGACAGAGAGACACTGGCCAGGGGGAGTAGGAAGAAGAGGAAGAGAAACTGGCCAGGGATAGGAAGAAGGGAAGAAAGGAAGGAAAGAAGAAAGGAAGGAAAGCAGGAAGGAAGAAGGGAGGGAGGAAAAGAATGAGGAAAGAAGGAAAGGAAAAAAGAGGAGCGAGGGAGGGAGGAAGGAGCATTTATTAAGTGCTTAAAATTTACAAAAATGCTCTCAAATACTGGAAATACAAGCAATATAGTCTCTAAGGATCTCACACTCGAATAGAGGAAGAAAACACATGAAAGAAGTTTCTGCTTCAGGGCAGATGGAAAGGGTCTGGGATCCTTGGGGTACAGCAGAAGAGCTGGTGGGGACATATCTTTAATGTAATTTTCATTGATAAAACCACACGGAGTCATGCGGCAGGGAAAGGATCTTGGCCGTGAGCGCTTTTTCCCACTTCCCTGCAGTTATGGCTTCTGGGGGAGGGGCAGGCAGACTTGGGGCTTCACCATCTGCAGAAATAATTGTGAAGTCGAACCCCCCCCATTTGCTTCCCTCCATGGTGGCTGTGATGGCTAGTCAGGAAACAGCTGGCGATCTGGAGGGCTGTCGCCACTCCCAGAGTCCTTGCTGCCCATTGGTGCCGGTTGGTCTGTTGTTATGGGGGGTGGTCGTGGCAAGGATGTTTATTAGCTGACTGCCCCCCAAATAAGAGGCAAGGGATTGGAGTATGTGGGAAGTCTGAAAGTATGGCTGAAGAAGAAAAAGGGGGGGAGAAGATGTGGAGGGCCAGGTCAAGGATGCCCAACGTCCCGAGTCAGAGCTGGACCCCCCTGGCCTGACTGGAGCTCGCTCAGTGTAGCTACATGGGGAGAGCCTGGGACTCTGGAAAGAGGAGTGGAGAGGGGGAAGGAGGACGTCTCAGGAATGGAGGCAGCCACAGGAAAAGCACGGAGAGGAGCCTGAGTGCTATGTTGTAAGAATGATAATAAGGTCAGAGTTTGTGGAGGGAGTAAAGTGTAAGGAGACTGGGAAGTCCTGAAGGGCTCTCAATACAAACTCCTCAACCGAAAAAAAGCATTTTATTTTGATCCTGAAGGTAGTAGGGAGCCACTAGAGTTCACTGAGTGGGGGAGAGAGAGAAGGTCAGATCAATGCTTCCTGAAAATGCTGCCTTCCTCCTCTTAGGGGGTCTGGGTGCTGAATCTGAGCCCTCCTCCTAGGCAGGCATTTTCTGCGCCCCTGGGGGTAGTAGAAGCCCAGTTTCTAAAGGCAGCCAGTGAAGCGGGATGGAGGTGAATGCAGGGAGAAGGAGGGCGAGAGAAGCAGAAGCCAGCCCGGGACAGGCCAGGGGCAGGGCAGTCTGGCGTGGCCACTTCCATTATTTCCCAGCATGACTGCTGCTTTGTTCTTGCGCCTTTGCTGATGTGCCCTGGGAGCAGTGTGACCTGTCTCCCCCATGGGGGGGAGGAGGAAGGGTCTGGCAGACCACTTCCTCCTTCCCAGCCAACCAATGTCCCCCTAAAAGAAGTGCTGGGAAACCAAAGCCGTGGCTGGGGTTGAGTGGGTGGAGAAGCCAGGCTTCCTAATGCAGCAGGATTGAAGCAAAGTGAACATTTCTTGGGCTGATTCTCGTGAAATTGTGGAGGATTTTGTGGGCCTCTTGTGGCGATTCCTTGTGCAGGAGTGGGTTCCTCTCACTGCCTCTGAGCAGATCCTCTGGCTCTGGGGTCTTCAACGTATAGAGCACCCCAATGATTCAGCAGAGATTGAGAAATTGTTAGGGATGGAGTAGCAGGAAGAGCGACGAGATTGAGAGTCAGGGGGCTTCCGTGGCTCTGGCTGCTCTTCTCTGGGTCTCAGTTTCCCTTTATGTACAGTGAAATCTCTGGAAGTCTGACCAGCTCTGGTGGGTCGGTAATCAGAAAACCCAATGAACAGAAGACTTTGCTGTCTCTGCTGCCCATCCCACCCTCCGTCTCCCATGGCAGTGAGGAGCCCTTTGGGGGAAGGTAAGGGAGAATTCCCAGGACCCTTATTGTCTTGTAGCTCTGGTTTGCATGGACTTTCTCCCGGAGGTCCAGGGGCCGTCCTGGGGCCTCCGATCACTACTTCTGAGAGCTGCTGGGTGTGTATGGGAAGCACGGCCAGCTTCGCCGCCAGAACAATCTCCGGCAATGGGCAAACGTTTTCTCAGCCTAGCACATAGCCATGGGTGGAGACTCACACCTGCCTGAGATGACCCACCCAACCAGTCAGCTCCATTTCCTTTCTGTTGCCAACTGGGAGGGGCCGGATTATCGTTTTCTGCTAGTTGTTTTTGAGCATGTGTTTCATGGATTGAGTGAAGCCTGAAAGGACCAGGTTGCAGGTTTGAATCCCAGATAAGGCAGGTACTGTGTGGCTTTGGGCAAGTGCCTTTCCCTTCTGCGCCTTGGTTGCCATCTCTAGTTATGGATCAGCTGGAGAGTCGTGTCATCATTGGGCTTCTACTGCTTCAGAGCTAGCCAAGTAACAGTTGGTTTGGTTTTGGTCAGAAACCTGAGGGCCTTGCCTTCCCGGACTTGATTTGGCTTTTTGGGACTGGGCACAAGAGGTCATCCTTTGCCTCATGTCTTACCTAACCTTAATCACCGATTGGGTATTGCCTGAGCCAAACTGAGACTTAGGAAAGACTTTCACTTAAAAAGGCCAGGTTCTCCCACTGCACCCAGGACCATCTGCAGTTGTCCTGCTCTATATATTGCCAGTGGACCCAGGCTTTGGAGGGGACAGTGAGGTGGGTGATCTTGAACATTCTACCCTCACTTAACTCCAATTCTTTTCCATGCCATGATATCACTTTCCCCCAGTCCATGGTCCTTAAAAAAAAAAAAAAAAAAGACAAAGAACAACTGCCTGCTGGCACCTACCGGCCAGATCGACCAGTTGTCTTTTTGTGATTGCCCTTGAGCTAAGAATGTGGCTTTTTACATTTTTTAAACAAAAGTTGACTGATCACAGTTGTGGGAATTTCCAAGGCTCCCTCCCAGATTTAAATCTAGGACCCCATGATGCCTTATTCCCTTGGGGTCTCACCTCTTAAATAGGCGGTTGGATTATGTAACTGGAGTCAGCAAGGTGGCTCAGTGGATAGAGTGGGAAGATATCGGTTCGAATCTGGCATGCATTAGACACTCACTAGCTGCTTGGTCCTGGGCTAGTCACTTACTGGAGGATTAAATGGCAAACCCAGCCTGTATTTTTGGCCAAGGAAAGCCCCTACTAGATCACAGAGAGTCAGACATGACTGACCAACAACAATA
The DNA here is from genome assembly GCF_048593235.1 of Sminthopsis crassicaudata. Taxonomy (NCBI): domain Eukaryota; kingdom Metazoa; phylum Chordata; class Mammalia; order Dasyuromorphia; family Dasyuridae; genus Sminthopsis; species Sminthopsis crassicaudata. Next base: position 254,153,850 of record NC_133622.1, read on the forward strand.
AGGGCTCTTCCAGCCCGAAATCATGAGGTGGTGAGGTCCTCAATGGCAGGATCTACCTTTTGCCTCTTTATCTTCCAAATACTAATTACAGTACTTGGCACGTAGTCAGCAATTCGTGTTTATTGACTGATTAGTTTATGATGCCTTCCTCTCTCAAGCTCCGTTTCCACATCTGTAAGTTGGGTGTTGGACTAGGTAACCTTCCCTTCTCCCTTTGCCACTGATCCTGACCCAGGAGCCTGTTGGGACAGCTGGAGTCTCCGTTCTCTGGCTGCACCCTTGTTTGCTCCTGTGTGCGGGGCAGTGGTGAGCAAACACTGCCCTGGCCTCCTTGGCATCCTTTCTCTTGTCTGCCCGGTCACAGCTGCCACCATGCAGAGCACTGGGAGGAGGTGTGCTGAGTTCTTGGATCGTCTTTTCCCTGCCCCCATATAGTCTATAGTCGTCATGGGACAAAGGGCTCATAGGCTCACTCGATCTTTTGGAGGGTAGAGCTAAGAGCCAAAAGTCCTGGGTTTGAGTGTTGACCCTGCCATTTAGCAGCAGGGTGGGTGGGGCCTGATCCCCTTCCCTCTCCAAACCAAGTGCTTGACTTGGCAGTTGTCTCCACCCTTCCTCCTTCCTAGGATGGTTATAGAACAAAGTCCCCGCCAGGGATCTCAAGGGCTGCTCCCGCTGCCAGAGGCCTAAGGTGTCAGCTATCCAACCTCATTGGAGGAAATGGAGGCCCCAAAGGTGTCAAGTTCAACTCCTCAAGGATTTTTTTTACTATTGCAGGCAATGGGTAGCTAGGTATGCCAGTGCATAACAACTGAGTCTGAAGTCAGGAGGACTCATCTTCCTGGGTTCAAATCTGGTTTGACTGAGTAATCCTGGGCAAGTCACTTAACCCTACTTGCCTCAATTTCCTTATCTGTAAAATGAGCCAGAGAAGGAAATGGCCAACTATCCCTGGATCTTTGACAAGAAAACCCCAAATAGGAGTGACAAAGTCACAAAACAGCAAAATCCTTGGGATTCCAGAACTTTAAAAATGCCAAATAGTCCTTACCTGGGAGAAGCTTACACTCTGTGGGGAGATTATGAACATGTTATGAAATATGGACATTTTTCATTACTGCTAGGTTAGATAGAATGGTTGTTCTTCACATAACGTGCCATCTCCCACCTCCATGCCTTTGCTAGCATGTATTCCCTTCCTCACTTCCTAGCTGTGTGACCCTGGGCAAGTAACGGTGTCTATAATTCAATTTCATCATCTTTGAAATGAAGGCATTGGACTCCATGTTCTTTAAAGTCTAACTTTCCTTTAAAAAGTCTAGCTCTAAAGCTAAGATGCTGTGAATAAATATTTATTGAATTGAATAGTAAAGGACTCATAAATAGTGCTTTTCCATTTTCTCTGTCTCATTTTGGGCTATACAGTTTAAATGATTTTAAAGGCTAAAATGATGGACTTGGAGTCAGAAAAGCTCAGGTTCAAATTCTGCCTCTGATATTTATTAGCTATCTCTACCTCTGACTTTGACAACTTGGACAAATTTTGTAATATGGGGCTTACATGCGCACACACATATGTATGTGTGTATATATATATATATGTATGCATATATGTATAATACCTGAAGTATTCAGGTATTCAGTTCAAGTTCAAGCTTAAGATTCATTGCAATCACTGGCTCCCTCTCATTGTGAAGTATTATCTCACAATGGGGTTGTGGGGAGCAGATAAGATTAGAAAAGTAAAGTACCAATAAAATTTAAAGCTCTGTGTTACTATTAATTGTCATGTTTATTTTTTCCAATTTTTAAAAAAAATTTCCAACTACATGCAAAGATATTTTTCAATATTCATTTCTGCTATACCTTGCATTCCAATTTTTTCTCCATCTCTCTTCCTCTCTTCCCTCTTCAAGACAATAAGCAATCCTATATAGATTAAATATATGTAATTCTTCTAAACATAGTTCTATATTCGATGTGTTGAGCAAGAAAAACTGTGAAAATACTATGCTTTGATCCACATTTAGTCTGCATGGTCCTCTCTCTGGATGTAGATGGCACTTTCCATCACAGATGCATTGGGATTGCTTTGAATCACCTCTTTGTAGAAAAGAGCTAAGTCCATGACCATTGATCATTGCATAATCTTGTTGCTGTGTCATGTTTAATTTTTTTTAAGCTTTTGATTTTCAAAACATATGCATGGATAATTTTTCAACGTTGACCCTTGTCAAACATTGTGTTCCAAAATTTTCCCTCCTCCCTACCCCTTCCCCTAGATGGAGAGTAATCTAATATATGTTAAACATGTTAAAAATATATGTTAAATACAATACATATTTATACAATTATTTGATGCACAAGAAAAATCAGATCAAAAAGGAAAAAATGAGAAAGAAAAAAAGCAAACAACAACAAAAAGAATGAAAATGCTATGTTGTGATCCACCCTCAGTTCCCTCTCTGGGTGCAGATGGCTTTCTTCAACACAAGATCATTGGAAATGGCCTCAATCACCTCATTGTTGGAAAGTCTATGTTTTATTTTTTAAAGGCATGTTTGATACCATAAAAAACAAAGAAATGGACAATAGTGTCATCTCCCACTCACTTCCACAGAACAGACAGAGGGCCATGTTTCTGCCAAAGTACCCTTCACAATACTTTTGTAGTCATAGGTAGGGTGGAGATACATTTCACTTGCAGGCTCTGAATCCATGTCACTCTTGTTTCCCTGTATATTATTGTAGTCTCCATTGAGATTTCTTCCTTGGTCCTGTTTATTTGTCTCTGTATCCATTCAAAGTTGTCTTCAAATTTCTTGAAATTCTTCAAAAATGTCATTTTCCCCAGAACAATAATAATCCCTTCACTTCATCACTGCCCTTCATCAGACCTGTCCCCATCGATGGTCATCCTTTGCTTTCTAGTTTTGTTACTATTGCTATTGCCACCAAAAAGAAAATGGAGCTATACGTATTTTGGCACATGTGGGACTCTTCTTTTTCTCTTTGACATCTTTGGGCTATATGCCCAATATTAGTGACAAAGTGCCTGATGATATCCTAATAATTCCAAATTATTTTCCAGAATAGTTGGACCAACTCACAACTCCACTAAACAACAAATTAGTGTACCTATCTTCCCCAGTCCCTCCCACATTTATCACTTTTCAACTGTGGTAATATTAATTTTTATTTTATCAACAAAGATGAGAATTCTTACTTTGCCTGTTGACCTCTTTCAGGCAGGAAGCATGACCTGACCAGAAGCCATATTTCTTTCTTTCTTTTTTTTTTTTTTTTAATATTTGTTTTTGCTGAGGCAGTTGGAGTTAAGTGACTTGCCCAGGGTCACATAGCTATCAGTGTCTTTATTTTATTTAAAATAAATATCAGTTTCTGAGATCAAATTTTAACTCAGGTCCTCCTGATGCTCTATCCACTGTGCCACCTAGCTGCCCTAGAAGCCATATTTGAAACAATGAAATCCTCACTTCATTTTTACCAGTAGGATCCTCCTCTGGAAAGCTACATGCATGTGAAAGGCTTGCAAGTGGCAAGTACTTAATGGATACTGAAGTTAAGCCAGTGGAAGAGACAAAACTGAGTCAGCATTCTCATCCCCTGGATGGACTCGGTGTCTGTCCCACTAGAACTTGACCTTTAGCAGTGACTGCTTTAGTATATCCCCAGGTCCAAAGCTCTTTGTCCTTTTCAATCTCTCAGTTGTACTTCTTCCTATTGGTGATTTCTTTTTCCATCACCTTCTCTTTATCCTAATTTTACATGGCTGAGAATTCTCTCTGGGTTCAAGTCTCTTGAAGCTCTTTCTTTGAGGCAGCAAATGGTACAGTGGATAGAACTCTGGGCCCAGGAACACTTGAATTCAAATAAGTTTTCATACACTTATGAGCTGGTTGATTCTGGCCAAGTCTTGATTTTTTTCTGCCTCAGTTTCCTCCTCTGTAAAACAAAGGTTCCTTTCTAGCTCTCAATCCTCTGATTGTCTGGACAGCAGCTCCCCATATTCCTTTGTGTCCTGTCACCATGATTCCTGACTGCTCCTCCATGCTCATTGCAATCCTGGCTCCTCTCATTCCTATCAACTCCCCTCTCTTTCCTTCTTTATGCCCTTCTCAATTATCTAATGATCTCTTCCTGTTATTTTTCTTCCCTCACCACTTTCAAGGTTTTATCACATTTCTCCATTAAGGCTAAGGACTGTGCCTTGATTTTTTAAATTATCTTCTCTCTATACTCCCCTTCCCCACCCCCTCCAAATAACCATCTCCTCTGGAATTTTGTCCAGCCTTCAGTGGAATTAGGGACCCGTTGCCCAGTTATGTTGAATAGCTCTCATTAACTTGTTGCGTACCCATCCCCAGAGAGGGAGGCGAGTCGTGTGCCGATGGTGGATGAGGTGACGACGACGATGAAATGCTTATATGTCCTTCTGCCAAGCGTGAGCTCCTCGGGATGGGCAACGCGGGGTCCAAAGTACCCTGGCCATTGGAATTCATGTCAATATAACACTCACCATCCTCATACCCTGGATGTCTGAGCAAGCACCATGTCAGAAACACTCCCATAATGAAAACAAAGGGCTGGGTTTGCCCAGAGCTCAAAGATTTTATATATAAAGAAAACAACCCATCCTGGTGAGCACACACACACCCCCGCCCCCTCCCACAAGCAACCCTGCTCCCCAGGCAGTGAACGGGTCCAGCCAGAGACTATACACAGAGACTTAAGTCATGGATTGGGAATGAAGATTAAAGTTGTCCCTTGGCTCTCCTTCCATTCCATGGGCACGCCAACTGCCCGTGAAATAAGAGAGCTGAAAAATGATGACTTAGCATCCTTCCTCCAAAGGCCTGGGCGATCACAGTGATGATTTGTTCCCCTCGGCCTCCATTGGAATGAATCTTCAGGTGGGAAGTTAACAGTTGTTTCATGCTGCCCAGTTACTTTCTTGGGGTTCAGCGTAGCTTTGGGGGCAAACTGTTCTTCAGCTCACATTCAAACAGAGACCATTGTGGCTATTGCTCTGGAGGTTCATGTAGATCAGCTATGGGTAATCGCTGCCTTCTTCTCTCTACCACCCTTAGCATTTAGGCTTTAACCAAATACATGTTGCTACAGTTTTGGGGTTTGGGTTTTTTTAGCCCTTTGGGTTCATGTGATCACCTCCTCTGTTAATTTAGTTACATGAAAAGATTGGGTACATAATCAAATGATGAGCCTTGGACTCCGGGGCCATCAATTATGGTGCTAAGGTCAACTAGTTGTGTGACCTTGGGCAGGTGACCTCCCCTCCCAGAGCCTTGTTTTATTCATCTGTGAAGTGAGGGCAACAACAGCTTTCCAAGGAGTAGATGGGCGATTACTCCTATTATACAAGATGGGTCTCTGGGATGAGTCATTCACCTGGCCTGGGAAGCCCACAATGTACTTTGTGTGTCCTGGAGCCTTTGGATAGCAGTCCAGTGAAGCCGGGGAGCCCCTTCTGCAACCACAAAAGAGAACGTAGCATCACCAAGGAGCCCCGGCTTGTGAATGTCCAGATTTCGTTTTCCCCCATGGCAGGTCTCAGATTCCTTGAAAACCAGGAAAGATTCCTGCCTTGAGCCCACTTTCTGGAGCAGTTGCTGATGGGCAGGAGTGAGGGCTGGGCACAGCTGGGGCAGCTCCTCTCTATGGGAACTCCGCACCCTGAAAGAATCACAAGGTTAGGGAAAAACCAAAAATAAAACAACAAATAGCACCGAAGATGTCACAAAATGGCTGCCTTTTTTGTCTTGCGACAGGGCAGCCTACAGCCATTATTACCTCTTCTCCTCTGAGCCTCCCAGCATCCTCTGAAGTAGATACCATAGTTTTCTTTCTCTCATTTTACCAAAGTGGAAACTGAGTGTTTTATATCAAAGTGGAGTGATTTGTTAGTCAGGGTCTCAGGTGGGATTCCAGCCCTACTGTTGCTGACTATCTTCTTAAATTGAAAATGTCTCCATGACCTCCCCATGGGCTCCACTCCCCCCGAAGAATCAACTCAGCCAGGCCAAAGAGCTTTCCTTCCAGAACTGTGTCCAGGTGTGAACGTCTCCCTGCAAGCTCCTCTCCCACCATTCTCTGCTTTTCAGAAGGGATTGGAGGTGTCCGATTTGTTTGAAAGAAGAAATGAGGCAATCTAAGCATGAAAGGGCAAGACTGGAAAGGCTCCCCATGTCAGTGCTCATATTCACAACAGCTGAGGGAGAGAGGAGATCTAGTGCAAGAATCAGGGCTCCCCATTCTGAGAAACACTGGCAAACACTGATGCTTCCTGCCTCCAAGGAGATTCTAAAAGACAAGAAACTCAATTAGGGAAAAAAAAAAAACATTTCTGTAGAATTCTATACCAAGTGAACTAACAGGGTTATTGGACATTGGGCTAACCATGGTCAGCGACCCGGCATTCACATACTAGCTCTGGCCAGTGATTTCTTTTCTCTGCTCTGTAAAATTGAACTGGCTGCAATATGAGGCCCCTTGGAGCTCTAAATTTTTTATGTGATGTTGGGCAGGTGCCTGGGCCTCAGGGGGTGGACTTGCCGGACCCGAGGGGTCCCTCCAGCCACAGATCTGGGGCCCTGGAAATGGATGCATTCCAGTCACCCTGAATCTGGCTCCATCCAGCATTTCCCAACTCTAACTTCTTTACTTTTTTAATCAACTTTTTAAATGGTCATTTTGTTAGCTTAGCCCAAAGAGATAAACCAGAGACAAAAGAAGGGGAGAGAGAGGATGTTTTTAAATAAACGTTGGACTCCAAGTTTGTGCTCTCCTCCGGAACCTGAGCTGCTTTTGAGGCGTCTCCTTCTTAATGCATCCGCTTTCCTGGCCCATCCCTCTGCGTTTTCCCATATTAATCATCTGAGGAATCCCAGCAGGGAGGTTTATTAAACAGAGGAGAGTGAAGCAGGAGGCAGGAGGCAGGCCTGCCTGGCCAGGAGCTGCCCATCTGGGCCCTGAGCTGCTGCCTGTGGGCCTTGCACCAAACTCGGGGTTGGCTTATACTTGGTGGACAAAGGGATTGTGGGACCGATAGAGGGAGACCCAACAAAATGCTTCAAACAACAGCAAAAGCAGCTCTCCAGAGACCCTTTGGTCCATCCCTCTGTTTCCAAGGAGCCCTTAAGCAAAAGTCCAAAAAACAACAGAAAAGATTTCCCCATTGGTTAAACCTTAGAAGTCAAGGACGTGTCGACTCAATCCCAAAAAAAGAGAAAAGAAAGTATTTTAGAACCCAGTTTCTGTCACATGAATGTCACTTCCCAAAAAGGTTTAGATGTCAGGGGGAAAGCAGGAAAAAGAAGTAAAGAATAGGTCCTAGTGACATTTTTTTTCCTTGTTGTTTTTACCCAGGCGAGATCTCCTCTGTTTTTCTCCACCAAATTTCAGCTCTTTCATATTTATCTCCTAGAGAGGACTTGTAGGGTGATTTCAGAACATGGAAGACCCCTAAGATTGAGAACTCTAAAGGACCTTTGGGACCAATGATCTCCATTTCCCTGAGACCCTGAGAGGTACAGGGACTTGCCCGGCATCACAGGTAGCCCCCAACAGGGCCAGGATTTGAATCTAGGTCCTATGACTCCAAAGTCAGCTGGCCCTTTCCCACTCACCATCCTGCCTTCTGACTTTGGGGAGGAAAAAATAGCTTCTCCCCCTGGTTCTCATGAACTGTAGTGAACCAGGACAGATGTGGCCAGTGAGAGCTCTGTGAGCTGGCTGCCGTTCGGCTCTGTCCAGTTAATAATAACTGACATTTCTAGAGGTCTTTGAATCTGCAAAGCCCTTTAGTCCAGGCCCCAGGAGGTGAGGGCACTGAGGCTTATGGAGGTGATCCCACAGCCAGGAGTGGCTCAGGCACGCCCCCAGTCCAGATCCTTCCTGAAGCCGGATCTGGGGAACTGTCCGCAGTACTGGGACGCAGAAAAGGCAGGGCCACTGGTGTCCCCCAGGACTGAGGCAGCGGCTCACTTTGAGTCCCGAAAGACAAATAGGATGAAGAGATGCAAGGATAGTATTGGAGAGGCAACAGGATGAGCTTGTGCTAAGTAAGCTCCCTCTTCCACCTTTTCAGTGTCTGGAGGGACCCTTGCCTCAGACAGAGGGTTACTCTGTAAAGTGCTTCTCAAGGCTTAAAGCCCAGGAACAGCAACAGTTGCATATCCAGGGGTCCCCTGTGACCCAAGACTTCTCCAAATCCAACTCCATTTTCAGCACTTAAAAAAATAGTGCTTCTGGAACTTCTGTTCCTTCTGGAAGTAACTTTGTATGACTTGAATATGACTTTGTATGACTGTATTTACTGATCTCTCTGTCCATAGTGTTTCATTACAACAGAGTGGAAGTTTTTTGAGGAAAGGCATTGGCTTGGTCTTTGTAATACCAGCCCTGAGCACAGGACCAGGCACATAGTGAGTGCTTGATAAATGTTGGTTGGATTGAATGGTTGTTTAATTAGCCAAGGCATAGGACTGCAGGTCATCTAGTTTGCTGGGAACAGGGTGGGGTAGTTAGATATCTTCTATCATCTATGTATGTATGTATGTATGTATGTATGTATGTATGTATGTATCTATCTATCTATCTATCTATCTATCTATCTATCTACTTACCTACCTGTCTGTCTAGTTATCCATCTATCCATCCATCCATTTATCTATCTTTCTATCTTTTCTATCTATCTGTTTATCCATCTGTCTACTTATCTATCTGTCCATCTATCTATCTATCTATCTATCTATCTATCTATCTATCTATCTATCTATCTACTTACCTACCTGTCTGTCTGTCTAGTTATCCATCTATCCATCCATCCATTTATCTATCTTTCTATCTTTTCTATCTGTTTATCCATCTGTCTACTTATCTATCTGTCCATCTTCCTATCTATCTATCTATCTATCTATCTGTCTGTCTGTCTATCTATATCTGTCTGACTACCTATCTATCTGTCTATATGTCTATCTGTCTGTTTATATATGGTAGTGGGATAATGAGACTTGAAATGTTGTTTGAGCCAAGGGCATGGAGGGATATGGCACACACATGGTTTTGTTGTTGCTTTGCTTTTAAATAATGTCCCCCTCCCGTTACACATAAAGACAATTTTTAGCATTCTTAAAAAATTTGAGTTTTAAATGTTCTCTTTTTCCCTCGCCTCCCCCCTTCCTGAGATAGTAAGCCATTTGACAGACATTATACATGTTCAATGTACTCAAAGAAGGTGAGATTTTACTTTCTGCTCTGCCATTTAAAGACTCATTGGAGAGTGAGCCCTTTCAGGGACATTGTGGGAAGGAGGCTTGATCCACTTGGACTCAGTGACCTTTCAAGCTCCTTCCAACAGGAGGCAGCCATTTCCCTGCCCCCAGGCCTCAGTTACCTTCTCTCTAAAATTAAGAAGGTTGGATTAGCCGAACTTTGAGGTCCATTCTGGCTCTAAATCTTATGGTCTTCAAATGTGGGCTTTACTCAGAAGATAATGAGGAGCTGTGGAAGGCTTTTGAGAAGGGAGTGATGGAATCAACTAAGCTTGGGAAGAATACACAGAGGAGGGAGACTTAAAGCTAAAATGTTAGCAGGTGCCACCCACAAACAAAGAGGCAGATGAATCAAGCATTCACTAAGCGCTTTCTGTGTGTAAAAGCACTGGGTGAAGAGCTGAGAACACAATTAAGATGGCCCATAGCAGGGTGTACATGAGAAGGCCTGGCCCACATTGAGTGTACATATAAAGGGCCTGGCCCACAGTAGGGTGTACATGTGAAGGTCTGGCCCACAGTTGTATTTATAAGAGAAAGCCTGGCCCACATTGAGTGTACATATAAAGGGCCTGGCCCACAGTAGGGTGTACATGTGAAGGCCTGGCCCACAGTTGGATTTATAAGAGAAAGCCTGGCCCACATTGAGTGTACATACAAAGGGCCTGGCCCACAGTAGGGTGTACATGTGAAGGCCTGGCCCACAGTCGTAGTGGCTTTCCCTGGAGCTTTGAAGAAGGATATTAAACAATAAGGTGGGGGAAGGATCAGAAGACCTGGGTCCAAACCCTGACTCTGCCACTTAACTACTTGTGTGACCTTAGAGAAATCCCTTAACCTCTCTGAGCCTCATTTTTCCTCATCTGTAAGTTCTAAATGTATGTAGGATCCCAGAGCAAGGAGGAGCCTTGGGAAGCATCTTGTTTAACCTATGCCCCCTTCGGTACCATGAACAAGCTCACAGTTTCTTCTCGAAGACCACCAATACTTGGGAGCTCACCATTCCTATTCCACTTTGGGACAGTTCTTAGCATCAGAACACTTTTTCCTGACGTCAAGCCTGAATCTTCCTCTTTGCAATTTCTACTCAACTAATGCTTGTGGACAAATGGATGCTTGAGTTTCTAGTTCATCTTTTGATAGTCAGTTTTCCCATCTGGATAATGGGTGGAGGAACACAGGCGATAACAACCCCTGCTGTCTGGTTATGAGATGCAAAGGAAATAACATACACGAAGTGCAATCGCAACATGCTACCGAGACATCAGCTAGAATGGGGAGAATTGATAACTGGGGACTCAGTCAGGGGAGAAGCAAGAAGCCTGCCTTCCCGAGGGGCTCACCAGCCATTCAGAGGCAGCCAGAATGATGGATATTTCCTTTTCCTAAGACTGGGGAAATATAGATTAACTCCTTAAAAAATTAAGACATTACCTATTAAGAAGAGAAATGTGCATCCCAAAACAGCAAGGCTATTTGTGAGAGGAAACCGTTGACATGTTTTAAATCCATTGTGTATAAAAATGAAGTGTCTCTGAAGGCTGATCTGTCCCATTTAATCCCTAATAGCTTTGACAATTTACAGACAACTCCCCGGGGCTCGTTCTGTGTAATTGAAGGGCTGCTTAGTTCCGCCTCCTCTTCCAGTTACCTGGAACTTTGCTCATCCCAGAAACACAGAGGAGAGAGCCAGACAAAAGCACAGAGACATATGGAGACAGAGGGACAGGGATGGGGAGGGGGGAGAAAGAGAAACAGAGACAGAAAGACAGACACAGAGAGGAACAGAGACAGAAACACAGAGAGATAAACAGAGACAGAGATAGACAGCTAGAGACAGAGACAGAGAAGCAGAGAGAGGGAGAGACAGGAAGAGAAAGTCAAAGACACAGAGATAGACAGACAGAGACATAGAGAAGCAGAGAGTTGGAGATAGATGGACAGAAGCAAATAGAGAGAAAGTGAAGTGGAGAGATGGAGAGACAAAGAGATAAATAGAAACAGAGACAGAGACAGACTGACAGAGACAGAAAGGTGGAGATACAGAGAGAGAGAGAGAGATCCGGGGTGGGGGGGAAGAGAGAGTGTGTGTGTTAGAGTTTGCACACCCAATTTGTGTGCAGGGTTCCATCAGCTCACATTTAGCCAGAAGGTTCCCTGGGCCGGCTTGGACTGCATCGGCCTTCTCTGTTCCTTTGCTCCAGCTGTCACAGCCAAGCCCAGGTCACAATCTAAGACTGTTGGGTGGCTCTGTCCCTGCACAATTTGGTGACGTCATTGGAGTTTGGGTTTTGTTCCTGTGTGCACGTATGTGTCCGTGTGTGTGTGTGTGCGTGTGTGTGCACACACGTACATGTCCTTCCCATCAGACGAATGTAGACAAAGAACCCGGGCAGCTTGCGTAAGGTCAGGCCCTCCGTGGCAGGGCTGGGGGTGGAAGCCAAGGAGCCAGTCCTGAGACAGAGCTTCCTAACGGTCTGCCAGGGCTCTGCTAGAGCGACAACAGCTGGCCCACTGTTTATCTTGGACGGCCTCTAGCCTGGCCCTGAACTGGAGCCCTCTCTTCCACCATTGTCCTTCTCCTTCCAATTAATAATGATGAGGATGAGTGCTAACACTTACACAACACCTACTGTGTACCCGGCACTGTGCTGAGCACTTCACATGTTTTACTTCATTTGATCTTCACAACAAACCTGGGAGGTCAGTGCTGCTTTTATCCCCAATTTACAGATGGAAAAACTGAGACAGACTGATTTGCTCAGGGTGCCCTGGCTCCTAAGGGCCTGAGGCCCAATGAGTGTGTGTGTGTGTGACACTTTTTTTCCTCAGTTTTCTGTCTCCTGCTTGATGGAGTGGAAAGAGAGGAAGTTACCAAATGACCTCATGCCTTTTAGGAAGACACAGAGTATTAGGGTGTTGGGTGGAAAGAGACCTGAATTAGGAGAAGGAACATGAAGTCACAGACCCCAGATCCCAGCCCTCCCTCCCCCTCCCACTTTTGCTGTCTTTTAACCCTCGGAGAAGTGATGGCATCACTTCAATGAAGTGATGGGGTTGGACCGGTGATCTCCAACGTCCTTTGCGCTTTAGAGTTTATTTTTTCAGAGAAGGAGGAGGAGGAGGAGGAAGTGGAGGAGGAGGAGGAGGAGGAGGAGAGGGAAGGGAGGGAGGAAGTAAGGGAGGAAGGGAGGAAGGAAGGGAGGGAGGAAGTAAGGGAGGAAGGGAGGAAGGAAGGAAGGGAGGAAGGAAGGAAGGAAGGAAGGAAGGAAGGAAGGAAGGAAGGAAGGAAGGAAGGAAGGAAGGAAGGAAGGAAGGAAAGGAAAGGAAAGGAAAGGAAAGGAAAGGAAAGGAAAGGAAAGGAAAGGAAAGGAAAGGAAAGGAAAGGACATCTTGGGAGAGAGGGAACCCTGAGGCTCTTTAGCCAAAATATTCTTAGAATTGATGCAAACCAAAACAAAATGGAGCACCTAGATGTTGCAGTGGATAGAGCACAGGAGAACCTGAGTTCAAATCTAGCTTCAGACACTTAACACTTCCTAGCTATGTGACCCTGAGAAAGTCACTTAATCCCAATTTCCTTGCCAAAAATGGAAGGAAGGAAGGGAGGGAGGGAGGGAGGGAAAGGGAAAGGGAAAGGGAAAGGGAGAAAGAAAGAAGCCTTCTTCCTAACAATGGGAACTGTCCAGAAGTGGGTGGATTCCTCTTTCCCAGTTGTCTTGAGGCCAGGCTGGGAGACTGCTGGGTTGTGTTAGGGGGACTCTTGTTCAAATGCTGCTGGGGCTCTACCAATGCTTGGATTAGAGGAAAGTGAGTTTCTTTCTCTTTCTTTGTAAAAGATCCCAGCAGTTCGTGGAGGGAGACACGGTCCAGTCCATTAAGGATTTTCTGTCTGGCCATCAGGATGTGAATCTTGTAGATCTGAGTGATCAGTTTCCTGCCTCCCTGCTGAGCTTTTCTGGACTAAAGGGGATATTCTGAAGGAGGGCTCTGGAAAGATCTTGTTTTCCATCGGGGGCTGCCATTGCTCACCTTGGGATGTCAAACCTTAGGGTGTCCGACTTTTAAGTGCCTTTGTCCTGATTTTGAAAAAGCTATTTAATGTGTCAGCTAGGTGGCATTATGGTTACAGTGCTGGATTTGAAGTCAAGAAGTTACGGGGTTGGTTTTCAATTGTGTTCAACTCTTCCTGATTTCATTTAGCATTTTCTTGGCAAAGACACTGGAGTGATTGGCCATTTTCTTCTCCAGCTCACTTCACAGATGAGAAAACTGAGGCAAACAGGGATAAATGACTTTCTCAGGGTTACACATCTAGGAAGTGTCTGTGGCCAGGTTTGAACTCACAAAGATGAGTCTTTCTAAATCTAAGCCCAGAACTCTGTCCACTTTGCTGCCCCGCTGCCCAAAGTCAAGAAAACTTGAATTTAAAACCAGCCTCAGACATTTACATTTTTGTGTCCCTGGTTTCATTTTTCTTAGTTTCAATTTCCTCTTTATTGTAAATTTATTTATTTTTTAATGCATAGTACTTTATGAATCATGTTTAGGAGAGAAAAATCAGAGCATAAAAAAGATATTTTTAAAAAAAGAGAGAAAAAAGAAGTGAACGGAGCATGTCTTGATTTATATCTAGTCTTTTTAGTTCTTTTTCTGGATGCAGAGGCCTTTTTCTGTCCAAAATCTATTGGGATTGTTTTGAATCACTGATCCGCTGAGAAGAACCCAGTCTTTCCCGGGTGATCAGCTACTTGCTACTACTGTATACAGTGTATTCCCGGTTCTGCTTATTTCTCTCAGCATCAGTTCATGTAAATCTTTGCAGGCCTTTCTAAAATCAGCTTGTTCATCATTTTTTATAGAACAATAATATTCTATCACCTTCATATACCACAACTTGTTTAGCCTTTCCCCAGCAGAGGGGCATCGACTTATTTTCCAATCGATTTCCTCATTTGTGAAATGAGATTAAAATAGAACCTCTTATTTTATTTATTTTTATTTTTTTTATTTTATATTAGATAAAATTGTAAAGTGGTTTGCAAATTTTAAAGTGTTGTGTAAACACAAGTTATTATTTTAAAAGAAAAAATTCAGTACAACCAAGGAATATAATGAAAAATTTATCTCATGTACACTCTGCTGTGGTTCTGGGTCCTGATCTGTGTAGGAGGAGAGCCGTGTCTCACCATCTCCCTTCTCTGGAGTCATGTTGGTTTTTTGTAGTTTTACAATATTCACTTTTGACTTGTTTGTGGACTCAGTTTTACTCATTGTACATTGTTGTAGTTATCGTGTAGATTGTTTTCTTGCCTGTTTACTTCTCTCTGCATTGGTTCACAAAAGGCTTCCCATGCTGCTCTCTATTCATCATGATGATCGTTTCATCAGCTCAGTAAGATCATTAGGTTCTTGTACACAATTTGTTTAACAATTCTCTAGTTGGTGGGTATCCTCTTTGTTTCTCTCATGTGCTTGTTTGTTTTTTTTTATAATTTTTTTGACAATATATATATGCATGAGTAATTTTTAACATTATCCCTTGTATTCATTTGTCCACATTACCCCCTCCCTCCCTCCACTTCCTCCCCTTGATGACAGACAATCCCATACATTTTACATGTGTTACAATATAACCTAGATACAATATATGTGTGTAAATACCATTTTCTTGTTGCACGTTAAGTATTAGATTCCGAAGGTATAAGTAACCTGGGTAGATAGACAGTAGTGCTAACAATTTACATTCACTTCCCAGTGTTCCTTCTCTGGGTGTAGTTATTTCTGTCCATCATTGATCAACTGGAAGTGAGTTGGATCTTCTTTATGTTGAAGATATCCACCTCCATCAGAATACATCTTCATACAGCATTGAAGTGTACAGAGATCTTCTGGTTCTGTTCATTTCACTCAGCATCAGTTGATGTAAGTCTCTCCAAGCCTCTCTGTATTCCTCCTGCTGGTCATTTCTTACAGAGCAATAATATTCCATAACCTTCATATACCATAATTTACCCAACCATTCTCCAATTGATGGACATCCATTCATCTTCCAGTTTCTAGCCACTACAAAAAGGGCTGCCACAAACATTTAGGCACATACAGGTCCCTTTCCCCTCCTCAGTATTTCTTTGGGATATAAGCCCAATAACAGCAATGCTGGATTAGAGGGTATTCATGTGCTTATTTGTGTTAAGCTTCCAGGAAAGTGTTTCCACCCCCATTCCAAATTCTGGTACAGCACCAGACTACACACACTATACCCTTCTCTCTAGTTTGGTGTCCATGATTGAATTCTCTTATTGCCTTATAGGACTTTCTTTATCTATATTTGGCTTTCAATAGTCCTTACCCACAAACCAAGGATGTAGCACCTTTTCCAAAGCGACTCCCCCAAACACTCCCAGATTGCGTTCTCTAGAAGACCCAATTGGGGCTCCCTGCTAGTCTATGGATTCATATTCCTAAAGAGTCTCTACTGGTGAGGGTGTCTTGAATAGCTCAACAGTAGAGACAAAAAGCTCAATAAAAAAGATGGTAATCAGTAAGTCAAGCATTTATTAAGTACTTACTATGTGCCAAAGACTATTTTATGTGCTAGAGATACAAAGAAAGGTGAAAATAGTCCCTTCCCTCACATAATGTACCTTCTAATGGGAGAGACAACAGGTACCCAGATAACCACGGTAGTTGGAAAGCAATCTAAAAATGGAGGGTGGAGAAAGGTAAGAACCAGAAAAATAGGGTTCACAGAAGATAGGATTTAAGCTGGGTCTTGAAGCTAGGGAAACTGAAAGGCATAGATTGGGGGGGGGGGCAGAGAATTCCAAGCTGGTATAAGACATCGAGATGAGCGATGCTATCTTATGCTGAAGGAATTGCAAATAAGTCAGCTTTTCTGAGTGGCTGATCATCTGAGAGGAGTAAAGCATAAGAATACTGGATACCTAGGAAAGGGGCAGGATATGAAGAGTTTTAAAACCCAAACAGATGAATTTATATGTGACCCTGAAAGTCAAAGGGATCCACTAAAGGTCATTAAGCAAGAGGGAATGACCCATTCTATAATTATAAAACCAAAGTTATCATTTTGGACGCTGGATAGAAAATCATACTACCTTCTCCCTTTCCCCCATCAAAGGGTAGATCAAAAAGCATTTATTAAGTGCTTACTGTGTATAACACAGTCTGCTAAACTTGAGATCAAAAGGTAAAAGGAGTTTGCATTTTAATAGGAAAGACAATAAACAGAGACACATAAAAGTACATGCAGAATTTATATAAAACGAATATAAGCTAGTTTGGGGAGAAGGATACCTGAACAGCTCGGAGTGATCATGAAAGCCTTCAAGTAGAACATGGACCTTGGGATGGATCTGGAAAGAAATCAGGAATTCCAGGTAATGGAGATGTGAGAAAGAAAAGCATTCCAGAACAGTCAGTAAAAAAAAGTTGGAGAAAGGAGCTGAGTGTTAGGTGTATAGCAGTGGTTAGACCAGCGTGGGGGGATCCTAGAGCTTCAGGAAGTGGGGTAAGTGGGAAAATAGAGTAAAGGGAGGCAGGGGCCCGACTTCAAGGACTTTGAATGTCAGATGGCAAGAAGAAGCCACTGGAATTTTCTGGGTGACATGATCAGACCTGCCTATGTATCACTCTTCCCAATAAATACTCTCAGTTTCCCTGGGAGGAGAGTGTTGTCACAAACACCCAAATCTAAAACAGTTTTCGAAAGAAATGTCTTGGGTTATTTGGTGGAGGCTCCCTCTCCCTGGCCTCTGGGAGGTTTCCATTATACAGAGACTTAAGCAATTTTGTTCTCAAGGCATCTTGACAGCCAGATAGATTGAGCTGGATCACAATCAAATTCGGTGGGTGCAAAACAAGGGCGGATCCGGGGCTGGCCAAACTCAAGATTCCCAGAACCACCTCGGGCACTCCTGGAGAGAGCCTGAGGTCTGGGGGACTTTCTGGGTCCAAATAATCTTTAGTTTGATTTGAACAGTCTAAGAAGTTATCTGAAGTATGTAATAAAGTATTTTTCACAAGAGAATATACTAGTATCCATTGTCGACTCTATTCTCTGCTGCCAGAAATCGGACTCTTCAAAACAGCTTCCTGCCCTTGTTCTCAATGTGTGTGTGTGTGTGTGTGTGTGTGTGTGTGTGTGTGTGTGTGTGTGTGTGTTTTCTCCTTGCTGGAGATGATGCCTTCTGCTGGATGCACTACACCATGACTAATGGAAAGCAGGAAAAAAAGAAAATATCTTCTCATCGCCCACTTTCCACTCTTGTCTCCCCACCAGGGTCAGATTCCACAGAGCTGCCCATTGTCTCAAATGTACTATCGCTGACTCTAGAACTTATCTTTTTTTAAAAGCCACTTGACTTCTCAGGTTATTTTTACCTTCTTTCTAAATCTGATTTTTCTTCTGCAGCAGGATAACTGTATACATATGTATACACATATTGTATTTAAAATATACTTTAACATATTTAACATGTATGGGTCAACCTGCCATCTAGGAGAGGGGTGGAGGGAAGGAGGGGAAAAGTTGGAACAGAGGGTTTGGCAATTGTCAATGCTGAAAAATTACCCATGTATATATCTTGTAAATAAAAAGCTATAATAAAAAATTAAATTAAATTTTTAAAAAAGCCACTTGGATAAACCCAATCTTGAACTAACTAATGGCAAGCTGTCCTTCTGATTCTATTAGAGGGATCTCCTCTAGACTTCATAAAGAGACAATAGGGTGTGGACAAGTCTCCGTCTTTGTTTTGACCAGTTGTTGTTCCTCCCTCCCACCTCCCACTACAAGGGGGTGGCCAGTTCCAATATTATTTTGCTTCAGAAAAGGACAGGGCCACTTTACTTTGTGAAGTGAAAGCATTTCTGGAAAGTTGCAGTTAATTATTGTTTTGTCACTCAAGCCTTGTTCTAAATATACTAGGAATGTCTACAGGGGTTACTCTGCTATCCCGTACATCACGGCCTTCTAATCGATCCGTTCGGTACACTTGGATCTCATGTCCCTTTCACATCTGGAGCTTCCTCGGTGACACATCAGATGATGATGCTCTTTGAGGTTGCTAGACCTCAGACTTTCACATTCAGCCTCAATCTGGGATTTAACTGCCCTTTAAAAAGAGGTCCTAAAAAAAAAAAAAGAGGTCCTAACCAGAAGCTGTCATTTTCCCAAGCAGCTCCCAGTGGTCCACAGTCCACATCTTTGTCCCCAAGGCCATTACTCCCTTGGGCTAAAAAAGAACCCAGACATCTGGGTGCCTCCAAGTCCCCTCAGAGATGGCCCGTAAAGACCGGTCCCCATGAAGAAAACCCAACTGAAAAGCTCCAAGCCACGGTGAAAAGGAAAAGAGAAAAGAAGTCGGCATATCTAATCATGAAGGATGATAACAAATATGGATAAACGTGGAAGGAAAGCAAAGGAGAGGGGAGCTGAAGAATGTGACCCAGTGGCTTCCAGGGAGTAAGTGCTTAATGGATCCTGAAGTAAAGCCAGTGGAAGGGAAAAGGCTGACACAGAATTCTTGCCATTTTGTAACAAGTCATTAATATTCTCCTTTTCAGTCCCCTCAAACTTCTGTCTCTCAGAATGTGGCCTGGGCTGCCCTCGAAGGGAGTGAGACTCCCATCCCCGGGGGTCATCGAGCAAAGGCTGGATAGCTACTTGTTCAAGATATTGGAACAGTAGAATGATAAAGTGGTAGAGATCTAGGCCTAAAGGTAGGCAAACCTGAGTTCAAATCCAGCCTCAGACACCAGCTGTGACACCAGTGAGTCACTCTCTGCTGGCTCAGTTTCTTCTTCTGTAAAATGGGGATAAAACAGCACCTGCCTCCCAGGTATTTTGTGAGGATCAAATGAGATAATAATTGTGAAGTGCTTAGCACAGTGTCTGTCTGGCATAGAGTAGGTGCTTTATAAATGCTGGCTGACTTGCCTGGGGGGCTGCTCAGAGTGAGTCACACAGTCCACAGCTGGGGCCCACCACAGACATTCCTTGGCCCCAGGGCTTCAGCTCTCAGGCCGGCACCTAACCATTCACCCATACTACCTCTTAGCAGGAATTTGGCAAAATTCCACAAATGTTAGTTATTCTGACACGTGGATTTTATGCGTCTCTTAGCTCCATTTCCCCTCAGCTACTATATAGCACACGACTGGCTTCTTATCAGCTTGCAGTCTACTCAGAATCCCAGATCATTTTCAAGATTGCTGGCTTACCATGCTTCCCCAATTTGGTATTTCTGAAGTTTATTTTTTTTTTTTAATCCGGATTTACAGGTCTTTCTCTTTATCCCCATAAACTTTTATCTTGCTGAAGTCTGCCTAGTGGAAGATCCTCTGGATCCTGACTCCAGCACGCGTTTGTTTGCTGGTTATCACTCAAATTTTTGCTCATCAAAATAAGTGTACAATGGGTCTAAGTCAGTGATAAAAATGGTATGCAGTCGCCGGGTCCAGCAGGTTCTCCGGTTCCTCTACAGGAGACCTCCCTCCAAGTCACCTTGGACCCATCGATGAATTCCCTTTGCCCTGAGCCATTCAAGCAGGTCCAAGGGCCCCTGACCCTATGACCGTCTGGTCCATCCCTCGATATCCACGAGCATTGCATGATGGACTTTATCCACAAATGTAGGTAACTGGTAACTTCCAGAGCATTCCTCTGATCCCCCACTCTAGTAACTGTGTCAGAAAGGAAATGAGGTTGGTCAGATGGGAGCTGCTTTTTAGGAAGCCGCTCTGACTCTGGGCGATCACGAGTATCGGTATCCTCATTTTGAAATGGACGTGACTGAGGCAGAATGCACACCAAACAGACGGGGCTTTGCTGACGGCGGAAGCTGGTGTCCCACTGGGGAAGAGGATGGGCGTCCCTGTTCTCCAGGGCTGCCTTTGTCCTAAGACCTGCCTCCCTTGCTCTCCATGCCCAGTTTTCAGGGGCATCTATTTACCTCTCAGGGAACCCCATCTGCTCCAGGACCAAGGTTCCTAGTTATTGCTCTGGGGCCGGAGCATTCAGGAGTGATTATCACCAATTATGAGCCAACAAGATCATGAGGCATGGAGAGCTGCCCTTGCTGGGCTCTGGGCTCACCAGTGAGGAATGGTGTTCCAGTCTGCCCATCGACGGTGGCTTCTAGAGCATGGCCAAGTGGAAGATCAAAAACCCCAAATTCTGCATGGCCCAAGTGGAAAATAGAAAACCCCAAGCTCTGCAGGTGCTTGCATGTCAAGAAGGAGCACAGACATGTCAGGGGGAAGCCTTTGCCTAGGAGCACATGCCCTCTTCCCCGGGGGCTGGTCCCAGCAGCCCCTGCCAATTCTCCAAGCTGATGTCTGAATGGGGTCAGCTCAGGGATGCTCCGGGACCCAGGCGGGCACAGCTGTCCCAGAGAGCTCCCGTTGGCTCCACTTGCACTCAGTGTCCAGCCTGTCAAAACAAGACTAAATTATTCATCCTCAGAAAACAAGAGCTTCCTTCCTGCATTGATCTGCCAAGCATCTTGGGAGATTTTTTGGTCGGGCCACGGCATTCACGAGCTGGGATGGGCTCCTCTGCAGGAAAGAGCTTTGTCCCCAAAGTGGCCGATGCCGTCCGAGGGAGGGAAGGTGAAACACGAGCACTAAGGCCGCGCGGGAAGGGCCCCCGATGAGAAGCGAGCGCTGTTCGGCCCAACCAGACGCACAGAGGATTTAGAGTTCCCGGGCCAGTATTACTTTAAATTGTTATTTTTTTCTTTTACAAGTATATACATGTGGAGACACTTTATGAGATGGAAGCCAGGAAGTGAGTGTTTGACCAGAAAGCTCTGGAAAGATGGCTGGGGGAAGGCGGAGGAGCGGTCATACCAGGGGTCAGGTGCTAGGTCTGGTGAATTATGGAGGTTCCGTGCTAGTCACTGAATGAATGAGAGAATTAATGAATGTAAGAGCAGATGAATCCATGATATTCCGAAACCCCCAGAAAGCCAGGAAGGAATATGACTGGGTATAAGCTGTCCTCTCGATTCCAGTCAACTTTCAATCGTTTGGGCACTAGGAAGCCGACCCCTGAGGTTCCCCCTTTGTGCTTCCGGCTCTCTGTGCCCTGTGACCTCGTGGGCTCATAACTGGTGATGATCAGACCTTTGTGTTCCCCTTAATCGCCTTGCAGGTTACCCTCAAGGACACCGTGGTCATGTTTCAAACATTTCTCTGCTTGTGACCCTCCCGGTCACAGAGAGGAGAAAAATCTCACTGGCCATTCTGCAGTGTCCTAGCAAGTCTGAGCAGTAGTTTCATAGGAGAGGAAGGAAGGAAGGAAAGAGAGAGGGAGGAAGAAAGAAAGGGAGGAAGGAGGAAGGAAAGGAAAGGAGAGAATAAGGGAAGGGAGGGAAGAATGAAGGAAGAAAGGAAGGAGGGAAGGGAGGAAAGAGGGGGAAGGGAGGAAGAGAAGGGAGAGGGAGGGAGAGAGAGGGAAGGAGGAAGTAAGGAAAGGAAAGGAGAGAATAAGGAAAGAAGGGAAGGGAGGAAGGGAGGGAAGAATGAAGGAAGGAAGGAAGAAAAGAAGGGAAGAAAAGGAAGGGAAGTAAGAGAGGGAGAAAAAAAGAAGAGAAGGGAAGGAGGAAGAGAAGAAACTAAGGAAGGAAAGAGGAAAGAATGGGAAGGAAGCAGAAGAAAGAAAGATGGAAGGAATGAAGGAAAAATAAATGGAAAGAGGGAAAGAGGAGAAAAAGGAGTTAAAGAGAAGAAAGGGAGGGAAGGAGAGGAAAGAAGGAACCAGGAAAGGAAGGAATGAAAATACAAAGGGAAAAAAAGAAAACAAAGGGAGGAGGGAAAAAGGAGAGTAATAAGGAAAAAGGGAAGGAAGGACGAAGGAAGGAAAGGTAGAAGGAAAGGAAGGCAGGAGGAAAGAGGGAAGGAAAAGGTCCTTACTATGTGTCTGGCACTGTGCTAAATACTGTAAATATGATCTCATTTGGTCCTCACTACAACCCTAGGAGGCAGGTGCTATAAGTGTCTCCATTTTACAGTAAAGAAAACTGAGGCAAAGAGTGGTTAGGTGGTTTCCTCAGGATGCACAGCTACTAAGTATCAAAAGTTAAACCTGCACTGGGGCCCTTTGGAGTCCAGGCCCAGCCCTCCGGGCATGTGCAGCCTCCTAATCAAGGAGGCGTTTGGGAGTTTGAGGTTGTTGTCGTTTCTGACTCTTTGTGACCCTATTCGGAGTTTTCTTGGCAAAGAAATTTAAAATCTCGCTACTATCCCAGTCCTCTCACTTTATGGATGAGGGATCTGAGGGCCCCATTTATGCAGATGAATGTGTACATGAAAGAAATTGGTTCAACAGTTACTCTGCCCTCATAAAAAAGGGGAAAGGACCCACCGGGGCAGGAATGTCTGTGGCAGCTCTTTTTGTAGTGGTAAGGAACTGGACACTGAGCGGATGCCCATCAGATGGGGAATGGCTGAATGAGTGATGGGGAATGAATGTTATGGAATATTACTGTTCTGTGACAAACGATCAGCGGGAGGATTTCAGAGAGGCCTGGGAGAGACTGACAGGAATTGATGCTGAGGGAAGGGAGCAGAACCAGATCATTGTCCACGATAACAGCAAGATTATTCCATGATCAGTTCTGCTGGACGTGGCTCTTCTCGACAATGAGACGATTCAGGCCAGGGCCAATGGACTTGGGATAGAGAACGCCATCTACACCCCGAGAGAGGATTGTGGGGGCTGAGTGTGGATCACAACATAGCATTGTTGCTTGCTTGCTTTTAGTTTTCTTTTTGATGATCAAAGAATGACATTTGTGGAAATGTGTATAGAAGCGTCACACATGTTTAAGCTGTTGTTACCATCTGGGGAGAGGGAGGGAGGGAACAGTTTGGAATGTAAGGTTTTGCAAGGGTGAATGTTGAAAACTATCTTTGCATGTATTTTGAAAATGAAAAGCCATTATTTAAAAACAGAAAACAAAAAGTTACTGTGTCCATCCCTGAGTAGGTACCAGAGACACAAATGCAGATAGGACAGGGCCCGCCCTCAAGGAGCTCACCTTCTGACCTGAAAAGTGGGAGGGGGACAGAGGAGGGTCCTTAGCTGGAAGGAAGCTCCCTACCTGAGAGGAGTGGCTAGAGAGACCCTTACTAGGTGCACCATGGAGCAAGCCAGTTGAACTCCCTACCAATTTCTTGATTTGAAAAAGGACATGTTTGATTTGATTTTTCCTGTGCAGCGAGCTAATTGTATAAATATGGATGCATATATTGGATGTAACATATTATCTCTTCCACGCTTAACATATATTGGAGTACTTGCCATCTGGGGGAGGGATGGAGAATTTGAACACAAGATTTTGGAAGAATTAGTGTTGAAAAATTATCCATGCATATGTTTTGAAATAAAAGGCTTTCATTCTCCAATTGAAAAATGGTCAAAGGATATGAACAGACAATTTTCAGATGATGAAATTAAAACTATTTCCACTCATATGAAAGAGTGTTCCAAATCACTACTGATCAGAGAAATGCAAATTAAGACCACTCTGAGATACCACTACACACCTGTCAGACTGGCTAAGATGACAGGAATAAATAATGATGAATGTTGGAGGGGATGTGGGAAAACTGGACACTGATGCATTGTTGGTGGAGTTGTGAAAGAATCCAACCATTCTGGAGAGCAATCTGGAATTATGCCCAAAAATTTATCAAATTGTGCATACCCTTTGATCCAGCATTGCTGCTATTGGGCTTATATCCCAAGGAAATACTAAAGAAGGGAAAGGGACCCGTATGTGCCAAAATGTTTGTGGCAGCTCTTTTCATAGTGGCCAGAAGCTGGAAGATGAACGGATGCCCATCGATTGGAGAATGGTTGGGTAAATTATGGTATATGAAGCTTATGGAATATTATTGCTCTGTAAGAAATGACCAGCAGGAGGAATACAGAGAGGCCTGGAGAGACTGACATCAACTGATGCTGAGTGAAATGAACAGAACCAGAAGATCATTATACACTTCAACAATGATACTGTATGAGGATGGATTCTGATGGAAGTGGATATCTTCAACATAGAGAAGAGCTAATCCAATTCCAATGGATCAATGATGGACAGAATCAGCTACACCCAGAGAAGGAACACTGGGAAATGAGTATCAACTGTGAGCATTTTTTTTTGTTTTTGTTTTTCTTCCCAGATTATTTTTAGCTTCTGAATACAATTCTTCCTTTGCAACAACCACAACAACAAAATTCGGTTCTGCACATATATATTGTACTTAGGATATACTATAAGATATTTAATATGTATGGGAATGCCTGTCATCTAGGGGAGGAGGGGAAAAATTTGGAATAGAAGGGAGTACAAGGGATAATGTTGTAAAAAAAATTATCTATGCACATGTACTGTCAAAAATGTTAAAATTATAAAATTAATAAAAAAAATAAAAGGCTTTAACTTAAAAAAAGAAAAAGAAAATAGACTAAAATTATATAAAAAAGGAGGCCCTTGTATTCAGCGACCTCCAAAGTCCTTTCCCATCCATGATTGTCTGGTCCCATTTCAGTTTTAGAACAAGCCCGTGAGAGGTAGCCAACGAAGCTCATTTCTGCACATGTAGAAACTGAGGCTCTTAGACTGAAATGACATAACTGTGCTCACACAGGTGTTAAGGTGCCAGAAGGGGATGAGAAGTCTGGACTTTCCCAAGGGACGGTTCATCCAAAGACCACACATATTTTTATAGAAGGAAAACCATAGATATACAGATATATCCTGTCCTTCATTTTTAGCTTTAATCAGTGCCCTTTGTAATCGTGTCATAGGGGATGGACAAAGTAGCAGAGAGAGGGCTAACATCAGAGAAGTCTAAGAAAGATTGCCGGGTGAGAGCAGGCTTCTGATCCCTCTCCATCATTTCATGGCTGCCTTCAGCTGCCCTCCCAGCTTCTTTTCTGCAAATGAAGGTAACAAGTCTGGAACCCATCAGGTCTCCATTACTATCACTCATGAGAGTCCCAGATGAGGTAGGGCGGTCTGAAATCCCAAAACCTCAGCTGTCATTGCAAGTGCTTTGCAAACCTTTGCTCGCCATGTCGATGGGGGCTGTTCTCGTGCTCATTCCAGATCTTTTGTAGCTCTCAGCCTCTTTTGGCCTTTCCTCAAACACGGCCCCATGGATCTAGGTATCCAGATTCAAAATAAATGAACTTTTCCCCAAATATTTTGGTGAAAATAGAAACTTTCCGTTTTATGAGATATTACTTTAGCCATCTTGCTGTACTCAAAGTCAAACAAAATATTAAGTCTTAATTCCATCTTCTTTCAACTGTTTAGCTTTGCCAGTGGACATTCAGATAAACATTCACCATGGAGATGAGCGGGCGGATTTGGCTTCCTGGAACAGGGCGCCATGTTGGATATATAATACTAATATAAGCTGTCCTTTAAGACTCAATCCTCCATGCATTAGCTATTTTATCTGGAGGCTTTATCTAAAGCCTTGTTTCTAAAAGACCTTTTCTGTTTGGGTTTGAGGCTCTTCAGATAGACAGAGAGAGGGAAAGTGGTTCTTGATGTAATCTGGAACTACTCTCCCACCTGTCACCCATACCTACAGCTCAGGGCCCCAGAGCTGGGGTGGGACTACATTCCCTCCCGATTCCAGGGACATTCCAGGAGCATTTGGGGTAATTTTCCATTGCTGTGGATAAGAAGCCCCCACCAGTGTGTTGTTTCCATGATTATCCCTTGATATCATCTGATGGTTCAGCCTCCATTAGCTTTCAGAAAT
Source organism: Sminthopsis crassicaudata (assembly GCF_048593235.1). Classification (NCBI taxonomy): domain Eukaryota; kingdom Metazoa; phylum Chordata; class Mammalia; order Dasyuromorphia; family Dasyuridae; genus Sminthopsis; species Sminthopsis crassicaudata. Next base: position 254,179,970 of record NC_133622.1, read on the forward strand.
GGATATTCACTATGGTAACATAATTGGTACCAGACTCCCCGGCCCGAATTATGTCATGGACAAGCATGTACAGAATCCAGGGGAGGGGAGGCCGGGGCCTAAAGATTAATGTGGCAGAAGGGCGACTCACAACCCCGAGGAAGATTTTCTATTGGATCTTTAAAAGCTCCTACCTGCCCCCCTCCCAAATATGGAGCTTCTTATAGAATCCTGAATCTTTCCCTCCTCCTCATGACCAATCTCTGCTTTTTTTTTAGGACAGCTGCTGTCCTAAGTCTGATACTAGGACACCTCTTAACCCATCATTCAATAAAGTACCTACTATGTGCCAGTCACCATGATAAGTCCTAGGGATACCAAAAAAGGCAAAAAATAATTTCTATTCTTTTTAGAAGCAAGTAGGCGATTCAGTGGGTAGAGCACAGGGTCTGGAATCAGGAAGAACTGAGTTCAAAACCAGCTTCAGACACTTACTAGCTGTGTAAACTATATATACATACATACATATATACACATGCACATATATAGTGTGTGGGTATGTATTTCTGTCACACTTAGCCACAATGTCTTTGATTAAATGGGTTCTATTAAGCTAGAATATCTCTCTTGGTTCAGGTTTATTGGATGGATATAAAGTCTTATCACTTACTTAAAGTAGAATAGAGGTCATTGATCAATTAACTTTATAAACCCTACTCTTATGGATGCTCAGATGCTGGACTTGGGGGTGCAGGGAATCTTGCAAGCATTCTAGTTGGGTTTGTGTGTGTGTGTGTAGCTCTCTATCACTATCCAGAGCGACCTCTGCTTTCTGCGACTCAGTTTCCTCCTCTGAAAAAAGGAGAAGAAAGCCAGTTTCAGTGTGTTTCTGGTTGTGTGGCTGCAAAGGGGATTGCTTTTCCCGATCTCTCTTAGCTGACTCCCAGTTAGTTAGCCTTTGTAACAAAATGTTTGTGTGTGTGTGTGTGTGTTTTATGTGATTCTTTTTTTGCTTTTTGTTTTCAAAGATCGTTCTCAACATTCCCCCTGGCAAAACACTTGCTCCAGATTTTCTCTCCCTCCTTGCCCCGGCCTCCTCCCCTAGACAGCAAGCCATCCAATATATGCTAAACATGTGCAATTCTTCTCGACATGTTTCTACATTTATTGCGCTGCCCGAGAAAAATCAGATCGAAAAAGGAAGAAATGAGAAAGAAAACAATTCAAGCGACAACAACAAAAAAGGTGAAAATGCTGTGTTGTGCCCCACACTCAGTCTGGGCAGTTTTAAAGAGAAGAAAAACAATTGAGCCAATGTCTTGTCCCTCCTCCCACCTTCTGGTCTGCTTCCTCCTGTCTTCTTGGGGAGGAGATCCCCACCTTTAACTGGCTGTGGAGGAAAGCCGGCCCCCAGAGAGATAAGGAGACCCACTTGTCCAGTGGTTCAGAAATCCCCAGTCTGCCTTGGAACGGCTCTCTGCTGATAGCTAGTGTGCCGCATCCCCTAACCAAGTCTCTGCCTCAACACAGCCAGGGAAGGATACCCGAACTTCCCCTCGGGGAACTCCAAGCCTGCTGCTTCCTGACAAGGCCAGCTTTCCTCGGGCTCTATTTGTACCTTTCCAACCTACTGGCCTGACTCTGTTCTCCTGAGTCCAAATAGGGAACGCCAAAGCCAGGATTCGAATCCAGGCCTTCTGACTCTGTCCTGTTTTTTGGAGTTTGGACAGGCGAGTAAGCTGCCTCCTTCCCTGGACACCCTAGTGCGCTAGTCTAAGCTTTGGCCTTAGTCCCAAGAGCCGAGGGAGAGTGGGAGGCCCCAAAGTCATTCTGAAGCCTTGTGGGTCCGTGGGGCCCCAGCGGAGAATAATGTCGCCGCGGGCTTCCTCTGTCGCCACAAAGCGGCCGGACGAGATTCGGGGCCTCTGTTTGCCAGGAGCAAACAGGTTGGGCTTGTATGTCACGTCTCCTCGGGGGCTCACTGGAGTTTCCGCGTCTGTCCTGTGAGCACCCGAGCACATGCCCCGCGGAACAGCCGGATGTTTTTGTTCCTCTGTTTACCTCGGCTGCTATTCCCTGAAATCCCCGGGGATGGCCTCCCACTGACGTGGGTTGGCCTTGGGCTGGGACTCGGCCAGAACGCCCATGGAGAAAAAGCTGAGGGCCCCAAAGGCCTTGTGAGGTAAGTGCAGATCACCCTGGAACGGGACGCATAGCTTCTCAGCCCAGCTCTGGCCCCCCTTCCCAAGGGGCTTCACCCCGCCCCACTCCTAAGGAGGATGAGGGCGGAAGGAGAGCTCTGGATTTAGAGCAAGAGTCTGGGTTTATATCCTGGCTGCCCGTGGGCTGCCTTGGTGGGCTTGCTTGGGGGTCCCAACCTCCCTGGGCCTCGGTTTCCTGATGTGAATGAGGAGGTGTTCCAACTCTGAAGTGCCACCTTGTGACTCCCCACCACTAGCTGATTTCAATCCCACCAGGGCAGATGCTGCGGCCCAGCCCAAGGCTGAATGCCTGATTCTTCCAGATCTTGCGGGAGGCCCCACCCCCTGGGTCTGCTGTGGCTCCCCTTCCTGGACCTGGGAAGTAAAGATTTCCAGCCACACAACTAGAAACTGAGCGTCACCTCCATTTGTCAGAAGGGGAAATCGAGGCTCGCTTAGGAGTCAGAGGCTCCAGACCCTGCTGCACCCGAGCTTTGAATCCCTGAAAGGCCGGCAGGACCCTCCCCTGCCTGAATACACCCATGGCCTAGAGCTTATTCTCTCTGATGAGGAGTAAATGATGAGGAGTAAACCGAGATGGATCAGTTCCTTTTCTCTCTCTACTTCCTTCCCCAAAGTAACCAAGGGTGGGTTCGGCAGCAAAGGAATTTGCTACTCAATGCTGTATGGAAACATCGTCTTTCTTGATTAGAATGGGAACACCGGAGCCGGTGGCAACATGGCTGCTTGGTACAAGGCCCATTTTGCAAAGAGAAGATTCCCATCTCTCTTTTATACCAGAGCACAAACATTCAGATGCAGTGATGTAAGGAGGTTCCGGAGAGTGATGTAAATAAGATAAGGACTCTCTTGTTGTCTTTTGGGGACAGACAGATGTCTCTTCCCCTGCTGTGACATTTGGTCTGTTTGAGCAGATTAGAATGGGGGGCTGTAAAACCCTGGCCAGCTCAGATAGTCCAAACTAGTTTGACCAGATCTTGTATCAAAGGTCCAAGTTCCAAAGGAAGCTGGAGATCAAACAAAGAATGTCAAGGGGCTCCCGCCCTCCACATCTCTAGACGGATCTCTTGGACTTCTCAGAATCGGGCGTCAGATTTGGAATCAAAATCGGATCCAGTCCTTTATCGCTATCCAGAAGGACCTCTGCTTTCTGCGACTCAGTTTGCCCATCTGAAAAAAGGAGAAGAATGTCAGTTTCCGTGTTTCTGGTTGTGTGCTGCAAAGGGATTGGACAATATGACCTATAAGGTCCCCAAAACTGCGATCTCTTGTAATTAGAGCCTCTGACCTTGGAGCCCAAGTGACCTTGGCGGACAGCCACTGCCCCAGAGCCTCTCATTAATTTGCTCGGGCCCAGAAATTAAGGGGAGCTGGGGAGGCCCCCATCTGCACATGGACAATATGGCGCACAATGCCCGGCAGAGAGAGAATCCCACTGTCTCGGAGAGGTCAGGGGGCGCAGGAGAGACGCCGCCTTCCAGGCTCTGCGATTGGCCAGTGGGCAGAGATAAAAGGACCTTGAAGGCCAGGCCATGGGAGGCAGTGGGGCCCACAGGAAGATGCTGGAGCAGGAGAAGCTCCGTGAGGCAGGGTCTCATCAAGAAGATCTTACAGCTGGGGGGAGGGAGATGGATTTGGGGGGCAGCGGCCCAGGAGGAGGTCCCCAGGCCCGGGGGTCTCTGGGAATGAAGAACTTCTAACTGCAACACAGACAGCCACGGAGGGAGGAGTGCCTGGCCCCCTGGGAAGATTTGACAGGAGCCAGTTGACTGACTGACTGGCTCCATCTCCAAGGTTCAAGGTCACTCCTTTGGGGGGGTCATCCCAGGGTGCCCATCCTCCCAGGCCTGGCCTGGATCGGAGGCTCGGGCTCGCCACCCTTCACATACCAGGGTTCCGGTTCCCAGCCCCCTCCAAGGACCTGGAGATCCAGCTTGTGGCCCTGCCCCTGCACTGGCTGAGTAACTTTGGGCCAAGCCCTTCCCCTCCTGGGGCCTCCCAGAACTCCTGGGAAAACGCAGGCCCAGAGCAGCTGGAGAGAGAGAAGTAGCCGGAGGGAGCCGCTCCTGGGCCTCCTGTGCGAGGCTTTCTACGGGGATTCTCTCCTTTGGTCCTCGGCGCAGCTCTGAGAGACGAAGGCTCTCATCATCCTCACTTTACAGCCAGGGAAACTGAGGGCAAGTTAGGGACTGGCCAGAGTCATGCAGCAGTGAGGGTTGGAGATGCTCCCGTGGCAGCCCCAGCTTTCCAGCCAGAACGGGGTCTCCCTCCGCACCTGCTGGCTGGGGGGCTGGGGCTCCGTGCCGGAGCCCCGATGCCCCCTGGGAGCCTGGCTTTGCCCCGGCTGGCGGCAGGGGGCTGGCGGCTGTGGCACCTGCGGCACCTGCGCCGTCAATGGGCCTTTTGTGAGCAGCTGGAAGGGGCCCAGAATGGGTGGGGCCTTCCACGGGCACCTTCCTCCCCCTGGAAATGTTAAAACAACACGCGCTTCCTCCCGGTCAGACTAGGGGGGTGAGGGGAAGCTTCAAGGAAGCTGCGGCCTGGGGGGGAAGGGGGGATGTGAGGGCAGCCCATTCACCGGCCCCGGGGGCGAGGCAGGACGCCTCCCCTGTCAGCCCGGAGCCTGGAGGGCCGTTAGAGAGCCTGGGTTCGAATCCCAGCTTCCCGGCGCTGCTGGGTCACCTGGGGGCTCACCCCCTCTGGGCTTCCCGCAGCTGAAGGGCCCGGGCCAGGGCTCCGACCACCCCCCAGCCCTGCTCTCTCGGCCTGTATGGGAGAAGCTGAGTCCAATTCCCCCCCCACACACACACACACACACAAGCCGCCTCCTGGACGGGGCCCCACCCACTAGTTCAACAGCCTGGGGCACCCCTGGGTCGGACACTGGCCGCTTGTTTCCCCAAACAGCCCTGGGGCGCCATGTCCCCGAGCCGCAGCCGGGCTGGGCATGTGAAGCCCCCAGAAAGCCCGGGCTGCCCCTCCCAAGCAAATCAGAAACTGATCCCGGGGTCTCAGGGGCCCCACCTCTGCCCCCTCAGGCTCTGAGTGCCGTCCCTTGAGGGCACACAGCACCCTGGAGAGCACCGGGCCACGGCCCTTAAGGGGCTTTCGGGAAGGCGCGGGGGGCAGGAGGGCCTGAGTGCAAATTCTGCAACGGCATTCTCTGTGACTGGGGCCTCTTTGAGCCTCGGTTCTGAGTCAGTAAGGCTGGTACCGGCAGGGCCTGGGCCAGGGGAGCATCTCAAGGAGACGAGGCTGGGGCCTGAGGAGCCTTGGCTTAGCTCGCAGGAGGACGCACCCCCTCCTTCCCCTCCCCCCCCCGCCCCCCGGCTGTTGCAGGCCCGGCCCCTCCCCTCAGAACAAAGCCCAGCTTTCTTCTTCATTGTTCTCTCCAAGACAAACTGGGCTTCCCCCGCCCCGGGATCTTCTCTCTCCCCAGTGATAAGATCGGCTTTCGCTTTGGGAGCTGCAGTCTAAAGGATGGGAGGTCTAAGGGGGGAGCTGGGGGGGGAGGGGGAGACACCGAGACAGAGACATGGATAGAGACACAAAGATAGAGACACAGAGAGAGACAGAGACAAAGGGGGGGAGGGAAGGAATGAAGAGAAAGGGAGAGGGGGTCATAGATACAGAGAGAGAGACAGAGACAGAAAGAGAAAGATAGAGATAGAGAAACAGAGAGATATGCAGAGAGAGAGAGAGACAGAGAGACAGAGACAGAGAAACAGAGAGATATGGAGAGAGAGAGAGAGAGAGAGAGAGAGAGAGAGAGAGAGAGAGAGAGGAGAGAGAGAGAGAGAGGGAGGGAGGGAGGGAAAAGAGAGGGAAGGAGGGAAAGGAGATATAGACACAGATAAAGACAGAGACAAACAGAGACAGTGGGGGGGGAACAGGAAGAAAGGAAGGAGAGGGGGAGAGGGAGGGAGAAAGAGGGAGAGGGAGACAGAGAAAGAAAGACAGAGACAGAGAGAACAACTGGCGCTCTTCTTGGGTTTCTGGGATGGAGAAGCCCACCTCTCCTGAGCCGTCACTGATGTTGCCTGCTCTGTTGCTTGACGTGCTTAGTCTGATGTTCTCCACAAACAGGGACGTCCACCGGACCCCTCCATCTTTCTGGGATCCTTGGGCGCGAAGCTGGGTCCCCTCCATGACGGCAGCCATGCCTTTGGTGGGGGCACATCTCTGTCTGAGGCCTCCCCTGATGTTGACGATGGGGGCTCTCCAGACAAAGCAGTCAGTGGGACCCGCAGCTGTGGCGACATCTTGGAAGCAATCAGGCAGTAGTAGACTGAGCTTTAAATATATATATATATCTTCTCCAATGGCATAGTTATAAAGCATTTCTCCCCACTTTGGGGCACACGATCCAAGAAATACATATACAATTATGTGGGGAAAACAGTAGATCTGAATTTAAATGGCACTGACAGTGAGGGGACATGTATAACATCTACAAATAGCCAAAGCGACTCGCAGCCATAAGACAGCAGAGAGTCAAGTTTCCTCTCTTTTTCCCATCCGGGCGTTTCTGGGCTTGCTCCTCTTAGGATGTGATGTCTCAATTGGCCAAGTCAATCTACTGCTGGACGAGGTTAACTGTTCAGTTGGATCCTCATTGGTCTCGCCAGCCACTGGGTCGAACTGGACAGTTGGCTGCTAGACGGCAGCTGCAGAACCATTGGGTGGCCAGTGCCTGGGCTCGGCCAGTCTGATTGCTCAGAAGCCACTGGGCTCTTTGCTGAGCGTAGAATCTCCTCCGGACAGATCAATGCCCAGAGTCCCTGAGCTCATTCCTTGCTAGAAAGCTCTCTACCACCTCCAGTTACCTTGGCTCCGTATTCCGGTGTCTCTTCTGCCAGGACAACAATGGGAGGTGGTTGACAGAAATCTCTTTACTTTGACCACCTGACGGCTTCAGTTCTGCTGTTGTGTTCCAAAGGGAAAATGTTCCATTATAGAATCACTCGGGGCAATGATTGGGTGATTTGGGAGGCAATATAAGTTCTTGTGGACCCAGTCTCTCCAGTATTAGCCAGCAGAGATAAAGGTCAAAGTCATGGACCAGACTTCAGACCTCCATCAGACATGAGGCATTAAAAAAAATATTATAACTCTTTATTGACAGAATATATGCTTGGGTAATTTTTTATAACATTATCCCTTGTACTCACTTCTGTTCTCACTTTTCCCTTCCCTCCCTCCCCCCTCTCCCCCAGAGGGCAAGCAATCTTATACATGCTAATTATGTTATAGTATATCCTAGATACAATATATATGTGCAGAACTGAATTTTTTGTTGCACAAGAAGAATTGGATTCAGAAGGTAAAAACAACAATGCAACAGTTTACACTCATTTCCCAGTGTTCCTTTTCTGGGTGTAGCTGATTCTGTCCATCATTGATCAATTGGAACTGGATTAGCTCTTCTCTCTGTTGAAGATATCCACTTCCATCAGAATACATCCTCATATCATTGTTGAAGTGTATAGTGATCTCCTGGCTGTGTGGAGCAAGTATGAAGTAAGGATACGGTGAAGAACTTACAGCAATGTTAAATTCCTTTTCTGTATTCTATCTTCTCTAGGTCTCTGTGCCCTGCATAGGTATGTTCAATGTTTAGGCTACTAATTGTTTAGTTTTTGAGATATATGATGACATTCAATTAACTGGTGGGGAAGGGGGGGCATCTATCTCTTAATGTTCCCCAAACTCATGATGTAATCCTTTTGCAATTAAACCTATAAAAACTGTATATCTTCCCTTAGTTCTTTAGCCCTTCTACCGTGAGCTTTCTTTCTTTCCCCCCTCACGGTGGAATTGCTCATTCTCATGAGAATTTGTTAAATAAACAACTTTTCTGCTTTTTACTTCAAGAGGTCTCTGAGAAGTCATTTTTGGATAGGATTTTCTATCTCTCACATGGCTCTGCTCATTTCACTCAGCATCAGTTGATGTAAGTCTCTCCAAACCTCTCTGTATTCATCCTGTTGGTCATTTCTTACAGAGCAATATTATTCCATAACATTCATATACCATAATTTACCCAACCATTCTCCAATGGATGGACATCCATTCATTTTCCAGTTTCTAGCCATTACAAAAAGAGCTGCCACAAACATTTTGGCACATACAGGTCTCTTTCCCCTCTTTAGTATTTCTTTGGGATATAAGCCCAGTAGTAGCACTGCTGGGTCAAAGGGTATGCACATTTTGATAACTTTTTGGGCATAGTTCCAGATTGCTCTCCAGAATGGCTGGATTTGTTCACAATTCCACCAACAATGCATCAGTGTCCCAGTTTTCCCACATTCCCTCCAACATTCATCACTATTTTTTCCTGTTATCTTAGCCAATTTTGCATTTCTCTAATCAATAGTGATTTGGAACACTTTCATATGAGTGGAAATAGTTTCAATTTCATCATCTGAAAATTATCTGTTCATATCCTTTGACCATTTATCAATTGGAGAATGGCTTGATTTCTTATAAATTAGAGTCAATTCTCTGTATATTTTGGAAATGAAACCTTTATCAGAACCTTTAACTATAAAAATGTTTTCCCAGTTTGTTGCTTCCCTTCTAACTTTGTTTTGTTTGTACAAAGGCTTTTTATTTTGATGCAATCAAAATCCTCTATTTTGTGATCAATAATGATCTCTAGTTCTCCTTTGGTCACAATTCCTTCCTCCTCCACAAGTCTGAGAAGTAAATGATCCTATATTCCTCTAATTTATTTATGATCTCGTTCTTTATGCCTAAATCATGGATCCATTTTGATCTTATCTTGGTATATGGGGTTAAGTGTGGTTCCATGCCTAATTTCTGCCATACTAATTTCCAATTTTTCCAGCAGTTTTTGTCAAATAGTGAATTCTTATCCCAAAAGTTAGGATCTCTGGGTTTGTCAAACACTAGATTGCTATAGTTATTCACGATTTTGTCTTGTGACCCTAACCTATTCCATTAACTAATTAACTAATTCCATCAACTAATCTATTTCTTAGCCAATACCAAATGGTTTTGGTAACTGCTGCTTTATAATATAGTTTTAGATCAGATACAACTAGGCTTTTTTTTTTTCATTAATTCCCTTGAAATTCTCGGCCTTTTGTTATTCCATATGAATTTTGTTGTTATTTTTTCTAGGTCATTAAAATAGTTTCTTGGAAGATCTAATCCAGTTCCAATTGATCAATGATGAACAGAATCAGCTACACCCAGAGAAGGAACACTGGGAAATGAGTGTAAACTGTTTGCATTTTTTGTTTTTCTTCCCAGGTTATTTTTACCTTCTGAATCCAATTCTTCCTTTGCAACAGCAACAACAACAAAAAAATTTTTTGGTTTTGCACACATATATTGTATCTAGGATATACTATAACATATTTAAGATGTATGGGAATGCCTGCCATCTAGGGGAGGGGATGGAGGGAAGGAGGGGAAAATTCGGAACAGAAGGGAGTACAAGGGATAATGTTGTAAAAAAAAAATTACCTATGCATATGTACTGTCAAAAAATATTATAATTATAAAATTAATAATAAAAATAATAATAAGAAAAATAGTTTCTTGGGAATCTGATTGGTATAGTGCTAAATAAATAGATTAGTTTAGGAAATAGTGTCATTTTTATTATATTCACTCAGCCTATCCAAGAGCACATAATGTCTTTCCAATTATTTAAATCTGACTTTATTTTTGTGTCAAGTGTTCTGTAATTTTGTTCATATAATTCCTGACTTTCCTTTGGATAGATTCCCAAATACGTTATACTATTGACAGTTATTTTGAATGGAATTTCTCTTTGTGTCTCTTGCTGTTGGATTTTGCTGGTGATGTATAAAAATGCTGAGGATTTATGTGAATTTATTTTGTATCCTGCAACTTTGCTAAAGTTGTGAATTATTTCTAATAGCTTTTTAGTTGAATCTTTGGGGTTTTCTAAGTATACCATCATATCATCTGCAAAGAGTGATAGTTTGGTTTCCTCATTACCTATTCTAATTCCTTTAATCTCTTTCTGGACTCATTTTTCCTACTCTTATTGCTGAGGATAGCATTTCTAAAACAATATTGAATAATAATAGTGATAGTGGGCAATCCAAGACTTTTTTTAAAGTTACCCTCAAAGTCAGGTTTTGAACCCAGTTCTTCTAATTACTCTCTCTGCTATTCTATGCTAACACAAAGAGAAGAGAATAAATGGTGGGAAAGAGCTAATAAGGCTTCCTAGAATAGAGAGTATCTGAGCTGAATGGAAAGAAGAGCTGAGGATTTAAGAGGAGTGCATTCCAGGTGGGGATGGCAATCTATGCAAAAGTACAGTGGTGGGAGATGAGAAGTAGGAAAACCATTAGGTTCCACTTTGTCTGGAATGGGATGGGAAGGTCAGGGAAGATAAGAGCTCAGGAGGAGAGGGCTGTCTATTCCAGCAAGCCTTTCCAGATCTCCTCTTGTCCCAGTCAGCTACTGAGTACTATTTTCCCATCCCACTGAGCCCTATTAATGAGCTGATCTTTCTGGAGAGGCCTTGGTGAGACTGCCTAACCCAGTGTGAAGAGCATTGGCTTTGGAGACCGAAAACCCTATGTTTGGTCCCACCTCTTGACATTAGCTGTGTAACCATGGACGAATTATCGTTTTCTTATCTTTAGAGAAGTAATCATGGTAGGAGTTCTATAATGACATCTATACCATGGCCCTCACCCCTGAGATCCAGAGGCTGTGAGGAGGCCATGTGGGCTGGTTTGCTGGCTATGATGATGGTGTTAATGGAAAAGTGGCTTTTTCCTCGTTGGCTTGGCGTCGAGCATTCTCCTCGGAACAGGGACTCACTTGTCTCTTCATGTCGTCTTGCCAAGGAATTTAAAAATTGTCCTGGAAGAGTCCCCTGAGCAAAGATTTTTCCCCTCCCTCATCACATGCATATGGAGATCCCGGTCCATGGCCACGTTCCTTGGACAATAAGGGAAGCCGCGCCAGCCAGCTGTCGTGTGGCCTCCCCCTGTGACTGACCCTGTCCAAGAGCGAGACTCCGAGCTCTGGAGCCATGGCTGCTCATTGCAAAGATGCGTACCTCTTGTGGCTTAGCCTGAGGAGTGCCATAGCTTCAGAGCCCATGGGCAATGACAAAAGGGGTCCGGCTGTTTACTACTTCTGAGGCTTGCTTTCTGTGCAGCCTTGGGCCAGGTTCTCCCTGGGGCTCAGTTTCCTCTTATATAAAGGGAGAGGCTTGTATGACATGGCTCCTGACTTGGTCTGTCAGAAAAAAAAGTTGCCTAGCATTTATTAAGTGCTAACTGTGTGCCTGGTTTGGTTTTAAATATTGAAGATGGACGTCTGCCTTAGGGACAGTGGAAGAGGCAGCATGAAAGTTGCTTTTGGGTACAGATGTGTATAAAGAAAGGGGGAGATGATCCCAGAGGAGAGGCTCTTGGGGGGGGGGGTAGAAAAGGTCTCCTCCCAGAAAAGGACATTTTGAGCTGGATCTAGAAGGAGGCCATTGAAGCAGGGAGGCAGAGGGAAAGTGGGGGGCTGTCTCAGGCACTCAAGGCTGGCTAGTATGAAAGGCTAGGTGGAGATGCCCAATGAGATGATCTGCAAGGAGGACACAAGAGGGACCAGCACAGAAACTTGAGGTCCAGTGGCTTTGGCCAGGTCACCCATGCCTCAGTTTCCTCATCTCTAAAAGTGAAAAGTTTGGAAGAGATGCGATAGCATCTAGAGTCCATATTCTTTCAGGATCTGGAGAAGCTATTCAGTCATTTTCAGTCATATCCAGCTCTTCATGACTCCATTTGGGGTTTTCTTAGCAAAGACACTGGAGTGGTTGGCCATTTCTGCCTCCAGCCCATTTTACAGATGGGAAAAAAAAAAAACTGAGGCAAATAGGGTCAAGTGACTCGGCCAGGATCACACAGCTAGGAAGTGTCTGAGGTCAGATTTGAACTCAAGAAGATCAGTCTTCTAGACTCCAAGCCTGGCTCTCTAGGAGCCTGAAGTAGAAGAGAAGTGATTTGATTAGGATCACACAGCTAGCCAGAGTCACAGCTGGCATTAGGGCTCATTCCAAAACTCCACGCTGCCCACCTCGAAGCCCTAAGGCATGGCCCGCTTGGCCTCTGTGTCTCCACCCCAACACCACAGACAAATCTAATCAACAAGCACCTATTAGGAGCCTACTGTATGCCCTGCTGGGCACTGGTTACAGAGATTATACAGGGAGGAAGGGCTATGTAGTGTCTGGGAAGGGTTTGGGGCAAAGCTTTGAGTGAAGGTGGCTTGGGTCCCCACGGAGTCCTTGTGGGCACTTGCAGGCCAGTGCTTGTGTGCCCTGCCAAGTATTGAATGTGGGCCCTAGGAGGAACTCATGGGAGCCATGCTCAGGCTTCAGGCTTTGGGCCGCTCTCTGTACCCCTGGAGGGAATACCCAAATCAGTGAGAACTCAGACCTACTGAAAAGTTTTTAGGATTTTTCCATTCTAAGTGCTTTGAGATCCTCTACACTCACTGCCTGTGAGACAAGCCACAGAACCAACCTCAGTTTCCCAGTCAGTAAAAATGGGGGGTTTTCCTAGCTGACCTCCAAGAGTCCTTTTGGCCTCTAGGGCCAGGATTCAAGGGCCCCAGGACAAGACCTTCCTGGGCTTAGCCCCCCTCAGATTTGGGCACTTAGAGCTCCCCAACCTCCCCATGCCCTGCCAAGGATTTGGTTTTGTCTGGGAGGCAGCTTCCTCCTGGAGGCTGGGGTCCAAACCTCTGCCGGAGGAGGGTGTTGTCAGGCCTGGCTTTTGGTACCTCCTGCTCTGAGATCATCCGGGGGGGATGGCGAGGGGATGTTAAACAAGCCGTTGTCCGGGCGACACCGGCTCACATCCTTGGCACGCGGCCTTTTCCTCCGAGTCACCGGGCGGGAGGAAATGAGCTGTGGGAGGAAGCGCGGGCCTCCATGCGCCAGGCTCTAAAAATGGACAAAGGCCCAGAGCCTCCAAAATGACTTGGCAGATTTGAAAAACCAGATGAGGCGGGAAGCAGGGTCTGGGCCAGGCCAGCCTTTGGAGGGGCCGGGGAGGGAGCTGGGGAGGAGGCAGGGAGGGGGAGCCGCCTCTGGGAGGCCATTCCTGGCCCAGACTGCACCCAGTTGGGCTCCCAGAGGGAAGCGGGCGGAGGGGTCTGGAAGATGGTTAATGCTGGCCAGGGCCACAGAAGGGAGCCGGTGGTAACAGAGTGCCATGGATGGTTTTAAAACGTCCCACAGATGCTCGTTATTCACCTCCTGTGGGCAAGCACTGGATGCTTGGGGAGGGACAGATCTTCCTTGGTTCCCTTAGGCTGCTTTAAGGTACCCGTCCTTGGACTAACCTAAATGCCACCTTCTCCCTGAAGCCCTCCTGGACTGTGAAGGAATTTGGGGGATTGAAGCCCCTTGGCCCTGCCATCTCCAGCCACCTTGCTTTTGCAGAGACCTTCCTGAGCTGCGGTACTGCCCTTGCCCTTCTCGTGCCTTTCTTTGCTGTCCCCAGTAGAAGAACGGAAGCCCATTGAGGGCGGTTTGTCTTGCTAGGTGGTACTGGTACCCAGGCGCTTGTGACACCGTCTCCAGGCCCCCCTCCCCTGCCTCGGTCTGGGAGCCAGGGGCCTGGTCTTACTCAAATGCACCCCTCCCCCATGGTGAAGCAGGTGCCCTTGCCAGCACTGGCACTTACTGGTGACCTATTGTAGAGAGATGAAAGCTGTGGGACCGTTTGGAAGAAAGACCCTCCGGCAAAGCAGCCCTCCCTGATAAAGGACTGGGGGGGGGATTAGGAGCTTCGGAGAGTCAGAAATAGAGAGGGGAGAGGAGAGAGAAGGAGTGGGGGGAAAGGGGAGGGAGGGAGAAAGGAGGAGAGAAGGAGGGGGAAAGGGGAAGGAGGGAGAAAGAGGGAGAAGAAAGGAGGTGAAAAGAGCAAAAGTGAGAAGGAGGGGGAGAGAAGAAGAGAGACAAAAAGGGAAGCAAGAGGGAAGAAGAGAGAAAGTGAGGAATAGTGAAAAGAAGGGGGATAGAGACAGAGCAAATGGAGAGAAGGAGGGGCAGGGAAAGTGAGGAAGATGAGGAGAGAGAAGGGAGGAAGAAGGGGTGAGGAGAGAGACAGACAGAGACACAGACAGACCTCTCTGACTGGGAGAGAATCCACCAGACTTTCTGGCAGTCTGAATGTCGCCTGACATCTTACCAGACTTAAACGTTCCAAGTGTTAGCTGCTAAATATTCCTTATGAGGATCAAATACAATAAGATTTGTAAAATGTTCTGGGCACTGCCTGGCAAGCAGTAGGTGCTTAATAAATGTGTGTTCCCTCGCCTTTCTTCCTTTGCTCTTTTGAATAGGCTGAAACAGATTTCGGTGATCAGGGCAAACTTTGTTCCTTCCTCTCTCCAGAACCCTCCGTAACTCCCTATTTTCTCTAGGCCAATAGACAAGTCTCCCCTCAGCACTTAAAGAACAGGGAGAGCTCCTGAAGGGAACTTCATGACTTTGTAAGAGGTTTAGAATTCTTTGAAGAAAAGTCTCAGGGGAAACAGAGCCCACTGACCCTCCAAACCCGCCGGAAACCCCGGATGAACTGGACGCTCTCTTGACTTCATGATTTTGTTGCAGGAGAGAGCCGAGTGCCTCCCCAGGTTCCATCCATCCTTATCTCTGGGAGGAAAGGCCTTCTTCCTGCCTTATCTCAGTAATAACTGTCTGCATGCGTCTAGCCTTCCCCAGGTGTAGCTGGTGGCTCTTGGCAGCCCTCGGGGAGGGCCTGGCAGCTGCTGCTCCCTGGCGTGTTTATTTAGCAGAACCCAGAGGTAACAGTGGCGGGATCGCCCGGGCAAGAGCCTCACAATGGGCTGAGTCACTGGCCACTCATGCCTTCCGTGGGATTTCCTCCTCTGCCTCCCCCTCCCTGGGCTGTTGAGTCTGCATCTCTGGGGAGCACCCCCTCTCTGCCTCGCAATCAGTGGAAGATATTGTCCCTGCCTTGCCATGTGCTGGCCCCTGGCAGGCAGCAGATCAGAAATTTAAAGAGTGTTTGAGTGAGTGGGGACCATCTAAGCAAGTTCCCCTCCATTTTACAGAGAGGGAAACTGAGGCCCAGAGAGTGAGGACAAACAGGGCAGTGCACCAGGAACAGAACTCAGAGCATCTAACTTTTAAATGCCCCCTTCCTCCCATCCAATCCTTTTTTTTTTTTTTTTTTTTTTTGGCTAAGACAATTAGAGTTAAGTGACTTGCCCAGGGTCACACAAGTATCTGAGATGAGACTTGAACTCAGGTCCTCCTGACTTCAGAGCTGATGCTCTATCCACTGCACCAACTACCTTCAGTCCTTTCTTATGTGACACAGAGTCCCTGGATCCGAGCTGATTCCCTGTATATCACACCTTTAAGTCCCTCTCGATTCTAATGTGTAAAGGTGCCCTGACCTGTTTAGACTCAGTTTCTCTTCTTTAAAGTGAAAGGCGAGCCCCACCAGCTCTGCATCGATAATCCTTTAATCCTATTTGCCTCTCTGAGCTCTGATTTCCTCCTCTGAGAGGGAGTGCTCTTTGAGGTTCCTTCTCCAAAGCCCACAATTCCAAGGTGTTGCCCTCCTCCTGCCAACTTTCTTCCTCTTCAAAATGGGCATAACCTCCCCCGCAGCTTCTTGGAAGGACATCGCTGATGAAAGTGCCCGGGAGCTGGAGCTGTTAATGACTCAGTCTTGGAGGGACAAGTTGAGGGAAGGAGGCTTCCATCAGCCCCTGAACTGGGCACAGAGAGTACCTGGAAAGGTTTTGACTTTGAACTTGGCAGTGGAGGAAGAGCTAAAAAGCAGCAAATTCTCCTGGGACAATCCTGCCCCACATCAGTTCTTTTAACCTCGGAGTTCTGCTGATGCTTCGGTTTCTGGTTTCACTGCTCCCATTTTGTCAGAGGGAGCAGGCCTGGGGCTGGGTGCATCTCGAGGGGCTCTCTCTGCACATGGGGGAGAGGGCACCCCGTGCCGGGGACCGCCGGGCAGAGCGCTTTTCTGAGCCCACTCGTGGCAGGTTGGAAAACATGCAGCCTTGGGTGCCAGGGTCAGGTGGTACTGTCCTAGGAGCCGGACCAGCGTTGCCCGTTCCCATCTCTTTGGTCCTTCCTTCTGTGGTACCTGTGAGATGTCAGCCCCCCATTCCCCTGGAGGATCTGGATATCCCAGCCAGCACCCAGGAACGGTTTATTGAGGTGGAAGTGGGAGGTCACAGCAAGGAAGCTCCGCTGACAAAGAGCGCCTTTGTTCACCCCAGATTGACTTTACCCTGACTCTTCCCTCCTCCGGAAGGGACTCCAAGTCAGCAGCAGCCAGCTCCCAGTTTATGTAGCCAATAAATCAGGAATGGCCGCTTACCAGTGGAGCAATTTCTCTTATTCAATGCTGGGTTGCCCACAGATGCTCGCCCTTTGAATGGGAGGCGGTGGGAAGCTGGGATGGACAGGGACCGGGTCCTTGCTGAGCTGCCCTTCCAAAGCCATTCGAGTCTTTCCAAAGCCCTTTCCATTTTCTAAACCTTTGCCCCCCTTGGGATTGTGAATTCGCTATTAGATATTTTTCATTCAATTCAACAAGCGTGTATTCATTATTTGCTGATGCTGTGCTGGGTCCTGGGCTTTGAAGGCAGAATAAAAACACTGCAGGTCCTTAAGAACACACACACACACACACACACACACACACACACACACACACACACACACACACACACACACACCCTCATTTCCTAAAATCACAGATCTTGGAGAAAGGTATCGAGGGCACACTTAGCAAATAGCCCATCCCCTGGCACATAGTAGGCACTTAATAAATGGTGATTGACTAATTGATTGAGGAAGGATCCAGTGGCATCTGAAGAGATTATATGATAAAATTGAATGGCCACAAAGGTCTCAGGCTGGGATTAAAAAATTCAGCCCCACGGGTCCAGGCTGGGGAGGCATCAGTTTACATGTCAGGGGAGATCAGGGTTGGCCTTCCTGGCCAACGGGGTCTTGGGTTATTTGATGGGAGACAACCCTGGCTTCCGGGGAGCAGGAGGTAATGGGCCAGATGCTGTGCACCTCTGGAGCTCTGGCCTTCGTCCTGGGCCCCACAGTGGAGGCATGTTGGTGGGGAGACTGAGACCAAGGACTTCCAGGTCATATTTTGTAAGAATCAGTTGGAAGCTCGGTTTTGTTTAGCCCGAGTTAGAGAAGACCTGGGGGTGGGAGTGGGTGCCCCCTGCTGCTGGTGACAAGGGTGAATCTCAAGCAGGGACCAAAGGACCCCTCTCAAGATGGCTCCCCTCCCCCCCAGACTTCTTTCTACTCTGAAATCTGCTTCATGGCTCTACCATCCTGGACAGCTCAGCACAGTGGGATTACACAATCTCGCTTGTTTACCAACAAGGAGATCAGGTTGCACAACATGTTATTTTTACTTTTTGGACGTCTTGGCCGGCTCTGGAAGCTTTAGTTTGGACATGGGAGGTCTCCCCTAGCCTGATGGGTGAAATGATCCAGAATCTGTGAGAAAGCAACTTTGCCCTCAGGCCCATTTGACAGATAAAGAAACAGAGTTCCAGAGACAGACAGAGACAGAGACAGACTCGCTACAGAGCTGGGATTTCATTGGAGCTCCGGGACGTGGCTCTGGCCCATCCCTTGCCATCTTCAAATAATTGTTTATTATGTGAGACTTATGAAATGATCCTCCAAGGCCTGTCATCTGGAAGGTGCCAATGGGAAGGGGAGGAGCCCCTGCGGGCCAGCCCGAGAAATATGATTCCGTGCCTTTGGAAAATGTTTCCAGTCCATCACTGGTGTTTGTCCTGAGGATTCTTAAAACTCGCCGCTTGGCCGTGGAGTTCGGGTGGTGACCCTCCGGGGGCAGCGTCCTCTGGGCTACTGGGGCTACCTCCACTCCAACCCATCCGGCCTTTCGGGGTCAGCCTCCCATGCCGGGGACCTCCCCTCCCCATATTATCTGGAGCATCTTTCATGTCCTCGGCTCCCAAGGAAGCAGGAAGCTTCGGCTTTTCTTACTATGTTCGTTGTCTGAGTAGATAAGAAATCTAGTCAGAATGAAGCCCCCCAGCTTGGGGAGCCCACCGGCACACCTGGTCCGTTCTGGGCTCTTTCCTGGGCCCAGGATGTGCAGCGGGCAGCAAACTCTGGGAGAGAGTTCGGTCTAGACCGGGGCCCATCTGGGGGGATGGCCGCACCGAGTCACCCCGAGCCTGGAAAGTGGGCCACACATGCCCGGCACTTACTCTTTGCCAGCTCTGTGACCTTGGGCGTGTCCTTTCCCGGGCTGACTTGAATGGGAGGAGGAAGGAGTGGTTTCTGAGAATGTGATCCTAAGAATTATGGAGCTGCCTTCCATGAGACAGTTATCCCAATACTACTGGAAATATAAGTCCTCTGACTCCCTCCCCCGCAGCCACTCTGTGGCCCCTGGCCGTGGTGGTGGGTGCCCGGGCTGTGGGAGCCTCAGCCAGCAGAGGGCAGACTTCTAAACAGCCTACCAGTTCCTTTATAAAGCGCGTGCCATTGATCCTAGAGCTGAGGGGCAGAAAGTCCACCCTTAAAGAGTGATCTAACTGGGGGCGGGGGGAGACAAAGCACAATGGTCCGGGTGGAGGCTGTGGAGAGCCAGGGCAGCTGAGGGGAAAGACGCAGAGGTGGTGCCTTGGGGGGCGGCTGGACAGGGGCCAGTCACACGGGGGCTGATCCCCCAAGATGCAAAGGATGGTGAAGAGTCGGATCCCGCAGTTCTGGGAGCCCTGGGGGGGGGGGCAGGGGTAATGGCAATCTGATGAAAAAAATCTGCCTTGTCCATCGCCCTCCCACATGTGATGGCAGCATCTGAGGAAGAAGGTAGCTGACTGTCATCTTCATTTGACAGATGAGGAAACTGAGGGCAGAGACTCTGGCCCTGTAGGGAGCCTTCCCTTCAGTTCATTGAGGCACTGAGGCAGTTAGTGATTGCCCAGGGAGCTGGGGGTACAAGGAGGTGAATCCAAGTCCTCCTACAGGAGGCCTAACGATCCCAGGGAGAAGATGGCCGGCCTGGCTCAGGGCCGCTGGGAGTAGGGAAGCTCACCCTGGCTTTATTGGACTCCAGGCCGGACAGAGCCCATGTCCGGCATAGGGAGGAAGGGGCGCGCCCTGGGGTCTTCTGGGATCTCTGAGGCCCTTACTGTCCCCCGCCCCTCTCTGCCAAACAACGGTCAGGGTCGGGTCCTTTGCCGCCGATTCGGTCTCCAAGGGCCCTGGAAGGTGCTCAGTGAGCACCCGGTCCCTCCGAGCTCGGGTGACTTCCTTGGCCGCTGCAGCGGCCCCTGGGAATAAGAAGCCGAGCTGCGGTGGCCCTGTGGCTCCGGAGGCCCCTTCCCGCACCCAAGCCCGGGCGCTCTTCCCTGGCCGCTGGCCAGCTCCCGGGAGCGGAGGCTTGGGCCGAGTTGGGGGGCCCGGCGGGGGTGTCCCTTAGCGGGCTGGGCCGCCTCCTCGCAGCTGTCCGCAGGCCGGTGCCCCCCAGGACCAGCATTCCGGCCCCTCCCGGGTGGGCTAAGGGGCGGCCCGGGGCTGACCTGGGTGGGTGCCCGACCAGCCTATGTCAGATGGGGGGGGGGGGGCGCAGGGGCCGGAGAAAGATAGGGAGCAGGTCAGGGTGAGCAGGGAAACCAGCCTGGGCACGAGCCGGCCCTGGGGAAGAGAAAGGGGCCCAGGGCTTTCTGCGGGCCAGAAACGGGGGGCGGACGGGCTGGCGGCCGCCCGGTGAGCGGCCCCTCCCCCTCCCCGGCAGCTGGGCCGGCCTGGGCCGGGCAGGGGCGGGGAGTGGGGAGGGCGGGGTGGCGCCCGCAGCCAGTGTGAGCGGGCGGAGGGAGGGACCGAAGCTAACCGCCTGCTGCGCTCTCTCTCCCGGCAGAAGAAGCCGGCTCGGTGCATGGGGAAGCCAAGCCGCCGGGCCCCGCCGCCGACTCCCCGGGAGAAGCCCCGAGCCACGAGGCTATGAGGGTGAACGAGAAGTACTCGTCGCTGCCCGCCGCGGCCGACAGGGGCGTGCACATCATCAACATCCGCGCCATCGACGACCTGGGCTACCTGCAGTCCGAGGGCACGGTGAGTGCGGCTGGGGGCCGCGGGCGCGGGGGGGGGGGCGCTCCCTCCGTGCTCCAGCCGCGGCGCCGGCTCCGGGCTCCCGCCGGGAGCTGGCAGGGAGTGGAGCCCGAAGGGGCGCCTGCTTGCAGAGGAGCCCAGGGCGCAGCTCGGGGTCCTGGGGGGCGGGAAGGGGAGAAGCTCCCGGGACAGGCGGGGCCAAGGAGGCCACATTCCCCCCTCCGCTCGGGGCTCCTTCCCCCACGGAAGGACCCAGTGGGGAAGCCCGGCGGTCCCTCTTCCAGAGGCTCCCCATCCTGGTCCCCGCCCCGACCCTTCCCCTCCCCTCTGTGGAATGGGGGGGGCGGCTTCGCGGGGCTCCTTACCCTCCTTTGGCTCCCCACGCCCCGATGCCCCAGGGGACAGTGGAAGTAGCCCCTGCGCCTCCTGGCAAGGCTCAGCCACTTTCCCACCGCCCTCTCTCTCTCTCTCAGGGCGGGGGTGCCGGCCGGACACACACTTACCTCTGGGGGCGATGCTGGGGCTCCTCCCTCTAAGGCTGACTAGTGGGGATCTGGCCCCCGGGGATCCGGGCCTGCACCTCCAGTCTGTACCCAGCACCGCTCAGGCCCGCTCAGAGACTGCTCCAGCCCTCCGTGGCGTGTTGGGCACTAAGAGAGCCAGTGCCCCCTTGGGGGCTGCCCGCCGGGCAGGGCTGACCCAGCGGCTCCCTCAGATTCGGGCTGCTGAGGGAGGGGAGCAGGGCTGCTGTGGAGAGAGCAGAAAGTCGCTGGTAGACAACGGTCCTCCCAGGGACCCCCTCAGCTCTGGAAGGGGCTGAGCCAGCCTCCCCCAGAGCCTCGATTTCGAGGCTTATTTCCAGCTCCCCAGGCTTGAGGGCTTACTGGAGAATCCGGGCCAGTCACGGACAGAAGTGCCCAATCCCTCTTGGCTCCCTGAGCTTCACACCAAGCGTGGCCTTCTGGGGAGCTGCATCAAAGCAGGGGAGGGAGCCCGGCCCGGCCCTCCCTCCTCCCGCCCCACAAAGCTTTTCCCAGGTCCCAAGAGTCAATCTGACCCCAGATCCGGGGCTCTTTACCTGACAGCACAATGCTGGAACAGGCATTCACCCTGTGAAGCGCCCACTGCGCTCCGGGCAGCAGCAGGAGTCCCCGACCCCACCTCCCAAAAGAGCGGGGGCTGGGGACAGCCAGGAACTAAAATAAAAGCCCCACCCCAAAGAAAACAGCAGGGACCCGGTGGAAGGGAGTAGGGGGTGGGGGAGGTGCGGGGGAGAGGAGGGGGGAGAGGGAGTTATGTAACTCTGCACGGCTCTGTGAAGCTGGGCCAGGAGGCGCCTACAGATGAGGTGACAGGGCCCTGACCTTTAAGAACTGGGCAGCTTGTTCCAAGCCGGGGCTTCCAGCCTTTCCCACCTATGTGATCCTGGCACCTACTGTCTTGGCCAGACAGTTTTTTCATCCATAAAATGGGGGGTTCTGGGAATTGCGCGCTAAGTTCTCCGAGCTGTCGAGAAAATCCCAGGAAATTATCAGGCCATACCATGTGAAGCAAGGAGGGCTTTGGAACCGGGCGGTCTCTCGATTTACAGAAAAGGAAGCTGAGGCTTGGGGGGGCAGCAGGAACCTGCAAGATCCTGCAGGGAGTAAGGAGAAGTCCTGGGGCATGGGAGCCAGGTTCTCGGACTCTGCGTATTGTGGCTGTCACACTGCGCCATTTGTTAAGGATGGCCTTTCAGGAAGACAAAGTCAGAGCATGGGGACAGTAAGAACGCCTGACAAGTGCTTCCATGGGGAATCTCAGAAGAGTTTGTGCCCAGGAGCTGTTGGGAGGCCGGGGAGGGCAGCCCAGAACCTCCTCTATTCAGTAGACTCAAATATCTGGAAGTAATAGACAGACAGACAGATAGGAAGGGAGGAAGAAAGAAAGAAAGAAAGAAAGAAAGAAAGAAAGAAAGAAAGAAAGAAAGAAAGAAAGAAAGAAAGAAAGAAAGAAAGAAAGAAAGAAAGAAAGAAAGAAAGAAAGGGGAAAGAAAGAAAGAAAGAAAGAAAGAAAGAAAGAAAGAAAGAAAGAAAGAAAGAAAGAAAGAAAGAAAGAAAGAAAGAAAGAAAGAAAGAAAGAAAGAAAGAAAGAAAGAAAGAAAGGAAAGAAAGAAAGAAAGGGGAAAGAAAGAAAAGAAAGAAAGAAAGAAAGAAAGAAAGAAAGAAAGAAAGAAAGAAAGAAAGAAAAGAAAGAAAGAAAGAAAGAAAGAAAAGAAAGAAAGAAAGAAAGAAAGAAAGAGAAAGAAAGAGGAGGAAGGAAGGAAGGAAGGAAGGAAGGGGGAAGGAAGGAAGGAGGGAAGGAAGGAGGGAAGGAAGGAGGGAAGGAAGAAGGAGGGAAGGAGGGAAGGAAGGAAGGAAGGAAGGGGGAAGGAAGGAAGGAGGGAAGGAAGGAGGGAAGGAAGGAGGGAAGGAAGAAGGAGGGAAGGAGGGAAGGAAGGAAGGAAGGAAGGAAGGAAGGAAGGAAGGAAGGAAGGAAGGAAGGAAGGAAGGAAGGAAGGAAGGAAGGAAGGGAAAGAAAGGAGGAAGGGAGGAAGGAAGGAAGGAAGGAAGAGAAAGAAAGGAGGAAGGGAGGAAGGAAGGAAGGAAGGAAGGAAGGAAGAAAGAAAGAAAGAAAGAAAGAAAGAAAGAAAGAAAGAAAGAAAGAAAGAAAGAAAGAAAGAAAGAAAGAAAGAAAGAAAGAAAGAAAGAAAGGAAGGAAGGGGGAAGGAAAGGAAGAAGGAAAGAAGGAAAGGAAGAAGGAAAGAAGGAAAGAAGGAAAGGAAGAAAGGAAGAAAGAAAGGAAGGAAAAAAGGAAGAAAGGAAGGAAGAAAGAAAGGAGGAAAGGAAGAAAGAAAGAAAGGAGGAAAGGAAGAAAGAAAAGAGGAAAGGAAGAAGGGAAGAAGGAAAGGAAGAAAGAAAGAAAGAAAAAACAGTTAGGGAGAAGAAAATGAAAGAAATAGAAGAGCAGGAAAGAAAGGAAAGGAAGAAAGAAGAGGAAGACAGGAAGGAGGAAAAATGAAAGAAAAGAGAAGGAAAGAAAAAAGAAAAGTAAGAAGGAATAAGGAAAAAAGGGAAGGAAGGAAGGAAGGAAGGAAGGAAGGAAGGAAGGAAGGAAGGAAGGAAGGAAGGAAGGAAGGAAGGAAGGAAGGAGAAAGAAGAGGAAGGGAGGAGAAAATGAAAGAGAGAAGAGCAGGAAAGAAGAAAAAAGGAAGAAAGAGGGAAAGGAAGGAAGGGGAGAAAGAAGAGGGAAAGAGGAGAAAATGAAAGAAATAGAAGAGTAGGAAAGAAAAAAGAAAAGGAAGAAAGAGGGAACGAAAGAAAAAGAAAGAATGAAAGAAAGAAAAGAAGAGGGAGGAGAAAATGAAAGAAAGAGAAGGGAAGGAGAAAGAAGGAAAAGAAGGAAGGTGAGAGGGAGAGAGGAAGAGTTCTGAGTAGCCAGGAGATGCCACAAAGCCCATGCACTTTCGTCACTCAGAGCCCTTTTTCTCTGTCTGTACATGATTCCGGCCACTTTTGTTCTCTGGTTTCCTAGCCAATAGCAGATTAGAAAGCCGGAGAGGAGCTGCTAAAGCTGGCCCAAGGGCCGAGGCTGAGCTCGGTTGGTCCTAGGGGCTCCCTGGTTGCCTTCTGTCTTTTCTCCGCCATCCCTCTCGGCAGGCGGCTCAGAGCTTGACCACTGATCCCGGCCTCCCTGTGTCTGAGTCACTGGGTTGTTTCTCTCCCCGAGGCCGGGAGGACTGCCTAGAGAAGACTTCAGAAAGGTTCCCATCCCCCAGGGGAGCACAGGCTGCTTGACTTAGCTGGGATTTCACGCCCTGCTTCACCCCTACCCTCCAGATGCAGACAGATGGGGTGGGGTCCCTAGTCCTGGCTTTGGGCTTTCCTGCATGGAATGACTTGCCCCCCCCCCCCAGCTCCCAGGACCTTCCTTCCTCCAATGTCTCCTTCCAAAGATGTACCTTCCAAAATGCTCCCCACCTCCCCTCCGCCTGGCGGGGTCTTCCCCTCTGCGCCTGTGTCTCCTGCCTTCTATAAGGAGATTGTGGGCGTGCCCCATTTCAGGGGGGGCAGTGGGGCGCACTGGACCTGGCTTCAGGACCTCCGGCTTGAACACTTCGCAGCTGTGTGACCCTGGGCTGGTCTTTTTATAGCTATGAGCCTCGCTTTTCTTCATCTGTAAGATGGAGAGAATACCTCCTTTACCTCACAGGATCGTAGAGGAAGGTGATTTTAAACTGTAAACCATATTGCTGGGAGCCCTTGTCAGCTCCTGGAGCGCCGGCCCTTCCTCTGTGTCCAGGGCCCAACAAGCTCTTAATCCGGCTTTTCTGAATTGAATTCATGAGATAAAGCAGGTGTTGCTTTAACTGAGATTTTGCTGGGTAGAGACCTGATGAGACCCCTCCTGAGATCCCATCTTTTGTCTCCCAAATTCCCTGGGAAAAGGAGGGCGAACTCTGAACCCACCCCGAGGTCAAGCCAGCCCCGGCAAGGGGCCAGAGCAACCCAGACACATCTCCTGCGTGGATCTTTTTATTAATAAATCTTTCAGGGCTCTGTCCTCAGTGTTTAAAAATGAAAACCCCCAGTCAGTGATCTTGTCTCTCCCACCCTCCCTTTGGTGTGTTCTCTCTCTCTCTCTCTCTCTCTCTCTCTCTCTCTCTCTCTCTCTCTCTCTCTCTCTCTCTCTCTCTCTCTCTCTCTCTCTCTCTGTGTCTCTCTCTCTGTTTCTCTGTCTCTCTCTCTCCCTCTCTCCCCCCCCCCCCCTCTCTCTCTCTCTCTCTCTCTCTCTCTCTCTCTCTCTCTTTTCTCTCCTTCTTCATTTCTTTTGTCTCTCTCCCCCCTTCCTTCTGGCTCTCTCTCTCTCTTTTCTCTCCCTCCTCACTTCGTTTCTTCTCTCCTCTCTCCCTCCTCATTTCTTTCCTCTCTTCCCCCTTCCTTCTGGTTCTCTCTTTCTCTCTTTTCTCTCCCTCCTCACTTTTCTTTTCTCTCTTTTCTCTCCCTCCTCATTTCTTTCCTCTCTCTTCTCCTTTCCTTCTGGTTCTCTCTCTTTCTCTCTCTTTTCTCTCCTCCTCCTTTCTTTCCTTCTCTCTGCCCCCCCTCTTCCTTTCTCTTGCTCACTTTCTCTCCACCCCTTTCCCTTTCTCCTCTCCCTCCCATCCTCCCTCTCTCCCTCCCATCCTTTCCTCTCCCCCCTTCCCTTTGCTGAGACCACCCTGGCCGCTCATCTGTCACTGTCTCCCTTCCCGCCCTCTGCGGGAGAAGGCCGGCCTGAGATATGGCCGGCAGCCTGGGAAAGGCAGCTCCTCTTGCTTATCTGCAGGTAGATGCGTTCTCTCTCGGGAGATCCATTATCTCCTCTTGCTTCGGGGCAAAGACAGAACCGGTTTCTTTGGTCTGCGAGTCTTGGGGGTCCCTTGGGGGGACAGGAGGGTTTCCACCTCTGCTCTCCCAGCAGGCCCCTCCTCCTCCTGGGGGACTTCGTCTCGAGCCCCCCCAACCCTCCAGCCTTTCCACTTGGGGGCGGGACGTCCTTCCTCTAGGTGCTTGCCATTCCCCACATACCAGGGCAGGTGGGGGGAGGGGAGCCAGCCGGGCCAGGGTGGGTGGAGCCCGAGGCTCTGCCCAAGTTGTGCTCTAGCTCTATTTTCCCATTGAGATAAGGCTCCCTCCGGCCCAGTCTGTGATGTCCCTGGGATCTCCCCACGGGAGACGTTCCCCACGAGATCTGTCCGGCCCCAGCCCCTCTCCTGCCCCCTCGAGGGTCCGTCCCCTGTGATCCTTCCTGCCAGGAGGTCCCAAGAAGTCTGGTTCAAGACCTCGCCCATCGGCTCCCAGCCACCGGTGACATCCTCACCTCCTCTCACCTCCCTATCTAATCAGTTGCCCAATTCCAGTGGGTTTTGTCCCACCCTGAACTGCTGGCCCCATCACCTCACACCTGGGCTGTTGCAAGGGCTTCTGGGGGCTGCTCTTCCTCCATCCCCCTCCACCCTCTAGAATCAGCGACGCCAGCGTCCTTATGGTTCCCCCAAGACCCTCCCTCTCCCCCCTCCCCCCCAGACGTTTTTCCCTGCCTCCTCCTCCTGGAACACTTTCCCTCCTCATTGCCACCTTCTGGCTCTGCTAGACGCCTTTCCCGTCTCTCTGAAGCCCAGAGAGTCTTTCCCCTTCCCCCCACCATTATCTCCACGCTCTTGTTTGCACACAGGTGTTTACATGTTGCTGGTGCTTAATAAATGCTTGTTCGCTGACTGTTGTAGTCGGTGGTTGTCACCTTCTGTGCATCTTAGAGTTGCCTGGGTCCTTCAGAGCGTAGGTGACTTGCCAGCGTTCCCCCGGCCAGGATGTGTCCGTCAGGACTCGAATTCAGGTCTTCCTAGTTTCAGGGCTGGCCTGCCCATCAAGCCTCCCTGTCCCTCTCATTTCCTGCAATAACCGTGCTCCCACCGCGTGTATTTCTAGAAGCCCGCAGGATTTCCAGAGCGCTCATTTGATCCTCCCCACAATTATGTGAAGGAGCCAGCTCCTTCCAAAGGTGACTCACACGCTCCGTAGACTCTGTGAGCTCATCGGCTCGGGAATTCCCTTGGACACTGGAGGCTCCTTTGCCTGCCCATCCTCTGGGGCAGCGCTTTGCCCTCTGGGCCCCAGTCCATCCTCTGAGTCACCTGTCCCTACTCTGGAGCAGCCGTCCATCCTCGGGGTAGCCGAGACAGCCATCGGCATTCTCCTAGTGGAGCCTTTCTGCTCCTGGTTTCCTTTTTGTGGGCTCCCCCCCCACATTTGTACCCCTCCCATTTCATAGATGGGGAGCCCAAGGTGGAGAAGTTAAGTGACTTATCAAGGATCACATGCCCAGGGAGCATCAGGTGCTGTATTGGAGCCGTGATCGTTATTCCTCCAAGTTCGGGGCTTTGTCCAGGCGTCTGCCAGAGCTGATGGCAACCCATTGGCACCTGCCAGGGTGGTGGAGGTTCATGTGCCCGGCCCCAGGCAGACTACCTCCTCTTCACATATTCTTCTACTTCCCCCAGGGGGGAGGGGGTTGCTGCTTCTAACTCAGAGCCTAAACTCTGTGACCCTGGCTCAGGAAGCCTATGGCACTGGGAGGGGGGGAACCCCCGGCTGCACAGCTCAGAGGGTGTTTAGCTTTCCTCCAGCTTGGGTGCTACCATCAGTCCCTTGGGCAGTGGAAGTGGGAGAGGCTGCCAGCTCAGACTGGCAGCTCCCCGTCTCCTCCCCCCATATCTGTCCCTTCCCCCCCTTCTGGTGGGATTGACAAGCAGGCTGATGGCAGCAGGACTCTTAGAGAGCCAAAAGACAGGGATCTTCTTTTCTGCTCTGAGCAAAGGGTCATGGGGGCAGGAAGAGTGCTCCAAACCTGGAGGCTTTGTCTCTGTCCCTGCCCAGATGTCTCTTCAGGAGCATTGCCAGCTGCTGACCTGCAGTGACAGGGGCCGGATGCTTGCTGTCACCTCTCTGCATTCAGTCTCAAAGCTCTCAGCAGCTTAAACTTGGCCTGGAGAAGACGGGAGCCCCCTCCCCCCCCAAGCTCCTCTCCCTTTCTGGAATTTCCCCACAGTGGCTGAGAGTAGGACCTAGTCCCAGTCATTGAACCTCCCAAGCTTCTCCCCTCCCGATAATTAGCCCCCTTATGCCATGTACCCCAGACTCTGCCATTTCTGTTTCTGAGGCGGACTTAGCCCGACTCCCGATTCTCCTCTGACCTGGCCATAGTTTGGGTGCAGACCTTCTTGATTCATACCCAGATGATAGCTGCTGGGGGAGGGTCCCCCACCTCTCACTCCCAGGGGATCTTTCCAAAGTGTGGGGAATCATGGCCTCCCTCCCTCCAACTGCTCAAAAACTCCAGAAACAAATAGAAACCCCCCACTTGGCATTCAAAGCCCTTTCCAGCCTGGTGGTCTCATCCATTTCCTGTCTTCTTCCCCCTGACTCCCCCAGTTCTCTACAGTCTGGGGGCTCTGGCCCCCTGGCTCCCCTCTCAGCTTCTTGCACTTTCTCTGGTTTTCTCCTTGCTTGACACCCCCCACCCCTGCCCACTTCCCTTTCTGCCTGAAGCTTCTCCCAGCTCTCCCCCCCTGCCAAGGGGGCTCTGTCCCCTGTGAGATTGACTTCCAACGGCTCTATGTGCCCCGTACTTAACCTAGTTATTGCCATGCCAGCTCCCCCATTGAGGGGAAGGGAAACTTTATGTATCTAGCACATAGTAGGTGCTTCAAAAGTGATTAAGGTAGGACCAGTCATTGCATTCTGATAGGATTTTTTTTATTATTATTAAACTTAATTCTGCTGGATCTGTCCTGGGGTCACAGAGAGCCAGGGGTCAGCCCCCAAGGGAGACTTGGATCATAGTGATCTCCTTGACCCCAGTCTTCTCTTCTCCAAACAAATCATCCCCAGTTCTCTCATCCTTATATTACCAGACCCCAAGGCCCTTTGTCATCCTGGTCACCCTCCTCTGGCTGCTTCTCATGATATCAGTGTCCTGGTGTTCATAAGCAGTCATTAAGCTCATCCAGCCCTTCACCCAGTAAGAGTGTCTAAGACAGGTGAACGGAGACAAAGGAGAGCTGGGGGAGTGGGGGAGGTCGGTGGTGGGGTCCTCTGGAGGCCTTTCTCAGAACCGAGCTGAGGGCCTGGAGGGGGAGGGAGTACAAGTCTGCACTGAGCCTTTGAAGGAAGCTGGGCTTCCAGCAGCAGTCAGTGTGGACAGCCCGGCTCAAGGAGGGGCAGAGGCGTGTGGGAAGCTCGCAGAGAGCTGGCTTGAGGAGGGACAGAGGTGTGCAGAAAGCTTGTGGAGAACTGGCTCGATAGTGGTCAGGAAGGAGAGTCACGGAATCCATCAGAAATGAAGGGACTGGCATTGAGGTCTCTAGAACCATAGAGAAAGCAGCTTCGTGTTTGGTCTTGCAGAGAGGAGGAAACCATCGCTGAGTAAGGGAACGGATGGGGCAGAACTGTGGGAGGAGGGTGTGGCTTCTTGGGAAAGAACGTGAGCGTGGGGCGCGTGGAGTCTGAGTGAGGTCATGGACTCCAAGTTCAAGGTGCCCACAGGCAGCTCTTCCCAAAGATGGCAGCTCACTCCAAAGGCCAAGTTTTTGGCGTTGTCACATGACTCTTGGTGAACCCATTTGTGGTTTCCTTGACAGATCTGGGGCTGGTCGGCCATTTCCTTCTCTAGGTCACTTCATGGATGAGGTCCCCCAGTTTGTCCCATGTGAGCTAGGGAGCCACCACTTATCCACTGCAGCGCCACCTAGCTGCCCGGACGTGAGGCAGCATTTATCCTCCTGGACAGGCGAGGAAGCTGAGGGAGCAATGGTCATTAGTGTGAGGGCTCTCCCAGCTTCACAGCGGCCCGGGTCCTGCTCTCAGCTTTGCCCATTTGGAAACCTGAGCTCTGTTCCCCGGCCCCCACTGCCCCCACCAGAGGGATGCCCCCTATGTTGCCACATCCATGACTCTTCAGAACTTATAAATGCCTTCTTCCCAACTTTTCCAGGAGAAAATCCTCTCTTCCAGAGGAGGGAAGAGGCCTATAGTGGGCAGTGTGGGGCGCAGGGTCATGAAGCTGGCCCAAGGTGGGGTGCAGGGTCACCAAGCCGGCCTTTCTGAGCCTCAGTTTCCTCACCTATGAAATGGCTACAGTAGTTCTTGCATAGTTCTGTGCTGCAACGCTTTTCCAAAGAAGCTGTGATATGCTTTAGAAATGGCCCTGAATGCCAGGCTGACCAGGGCCCCTGGAGCCAGGGAGGGACACAGTCAGGCCTGTGCCTAGGGAAGGAGGTTGGGCAGCAGAGACAAGGGGCCCCAGAAGTTATGGAGGCTGGCTCAGAATAAGGAAGAGCCCACCCTGAAGACCAGGGCTGGTTTAAAGAGGCTACCTCAACAGTCTAGGCTTACTCGGGCCTAGGAAGGGAGGGCCCCAGTGGATAACCCCTGGTATTAGAGCCAGGGAGATCCCAGGAGGATCCTCCTGCCTGCTGCTCTTGGGAAGTGGGGGGCAATGCCCATTGTTCTACCTCCCTCTAAAATGGGCGTCCCATGATGATTATAGCACCCCCTTCAGGGAGCAGTTGGGAAACCCTCCCGAGCTTGTGTGTGTGAGAACCAAATTTCTTGTTGCATAGGAAGAATTGGATTCAGAAGGTAAAAATAACCTGGGAAGAAAAACAAAAAATACAAACAGTTTACACTCATTTCCCAGTGTTCCTTCTCTGGGTGTAGCTGATTCTGTCCATCATTGATCAATTGGAACTGAATTAGATCGTCTCTTTGTTGAAGATATCCATTTCCATCAGAATATATCTTCATATAGTATTGTTGTTGAAATGTATAATGATTTCCTGGTTCTGCTCATTTCACTCAGCATCAGTTAATGTAAGTCTCTCCAGGCCTCTCTGTATTCATCCTGCCGATCATTTCTTACAGAACAATAATATTCCATAACATTCATACACCACAATTTACCCATCCATTCTCCAATTGATGGACATCCATTCATTTTCCAGTTTGTAGCCACTACGAAAAGGGCTGCCACAAACATTCTGGCACATACATACAGGTCCCTTTCCCTTCTTTAGTATTTCCTTGGGGTATAAGCCCAGTAGTAGCCCTGCTGAATCAAAGGGTAGGCTCAGTTTGATAACTTTTGGGGCATAATTCCAGATTGCTCTCCAGAATGGTTGGATTCGTTCACAACTCTACCAACAATGCATCAGTGTCCCTGTTTTCCCACATCCCCTCCAACATTCATCATTATATTTTCCTGTCATCTTAGCCAATCTGACAGGTGTGTAGTGGCATCTCAGAGTTGTCTTAATTTGCATTTCTCTGATCAATAGTGATTTGGAACACTCTTTCATATGAGTGGAAATAGTTTCAATTTCATCATCTGAAAATTGTCTGTTCATATCCTTTGACCATTTATCAATTGAAGAATGGTTTGATTTCTTATAAATTAGAGTCAGTTCTCTATATATTTTGGAAATGTGGCCTTGATCGGAACCTTTGACTGTAAAGATGGTTTCCCAGTTTGTTACTTCCCTTCTAATTTTGTTTGCATTAGTTTTGTTTGTACAAAAGCTTTTTAATTTGATGTAATCAAATTTTCTATTTTGTGATCAATAATGATCTCTAGTTCTTTTTTGGTCACATATTCCTTCCTCCTCTACAGGTCTGAGAGATAAACTATCCTATGTTCCTCTAATTTATTTATGATCTTGTTCTTTATGCCTAAATCTTGGATCCATTTTGATCCTATCTTAGTATGTGTGCTAAGTATGGACCATGCCTAATTTCTGCCATATTAATTTCCAGTTTTCCCAGAAGTTTTTGTCAAATAATGAATTCTTATCCCAAAAGTTGGGATCTTTGGATTTGTCAAACACTAGATTGCTATAGTTATTCACTATTTTGTCCTGTGAACCTAACCTATTTCACTGATCAACTAGTCTATTTCTTAGCCAATACCAAGTGGTTTTGGTGACTGCAGCTTTATAATATAGTTCTAAATCAGGTACAGCTAGACTACCTTCATTTGATTTTTTTTTTCATTAATTCCCTTGAAATTCTTGACCTTTTGTTCTTCCATATACATTTTATTATTTTTTTCTAGGTCATTAAAATAGTTTATTGGGAGTCTGACTGGTATAGCACTAAATAAATAGATTAGTTTAGGGAGTATTGTCATCTTAATTATATTCCCTTGGCCTATCCAAGAGCACTTAATGTCTTTCCAGTTATTTAAATTTGATTATTTTTGTGGCAAGTATTTTGTAATTTTGCTCATATAATTTCTGACTTTCCTCTGGTAAATAGATTCCCAAATAATTTTATACTATTGATAGTTATTTTGAATGAAATTTCTCTTTATATCTCTTGCAAAATCTCTTGGATTTTGTTGGTGATGTATAAAAATGCTGAGAATTTATGTGGATTTATTTTGTGTCCTGCAACATTGCTAAAGTTATGAATTATTTCTAATAGCTTTTTAGCAGAATCCTTCGGGTTCTCTAAGTATACCATCATATCATCTGCAAAGAGTGATAGTTTGGCTTCCTCATTACCTACTCTAATTCCTTTCATCTCTTTCTTGACTCTTATTGCCAAGGCTAGTGTTTCTAATACAATATTGAATAGTAATGGTGATAGTGGGCAACCTTGTTTCACTCCTAATCTTACTGGGAAAGATTCCAGTTTATCTCTATTACATATGATGCTTACTGACGGTTTTAAATATATGCTCCTGACTATTTTAAGGAATAGTGCATTTATTCCTATCCTCTCAAGTGTTTTTAGTAGGAATGGATGTTGGATTTTGTCAAATGCTTTTTCTATTGAGATGATCATATGTTTTTTGTTAAGTTGGTTATTGATATAGTCGATTATGCTAATAGTTTTCCTAATATTGAACCAGTCCTGTATTCCTGGTATAAATCCTACTTGGTCATAGTGTAGAATCCTGGGAATGATTTTCTGTAATCTTTTTGCTAATATTTTATTTAAGATTTTAGCATCAATATTCATTAGGGTTTGTGGGACTTTTGAAAGCTGCCAAGGATTTTACTTACGGCTCGATCCCCACATTACCCTTGGAAGGGAAGTGCTATTATAATGCCCATTCCATAAATGGGGAAACTGAGGAAAACAAATGCAGCGACTCCTTCAGGAATTGGGGCCAGGGAGCACCTGCCCCAGGATCAAATGCTGTCTCACTCTACCATCACTTTATGTTCTGATCTGTTGACCACTCCACAAAGCATTGTTGGTAAGGCTTTCCAGCGCATCCATTGTTGTGCTGCTAATGCTTGGAGATACAGAGACAAAAACCCAGTCCTCTGCCTTCAAGGATATAAGGAGTCTGAAAGGGGTGGGGAGGCTCTAGGGAGGCTGGCCTTCAGAAGACCAGATGTGCACGGAGACTTGAAGGAAGCTAGGAGAGCAGAGAGGCGGAGAAGGAGCAGAGCATCTTAGGCGTGAGGAACTGCAAAGGCACAGAGGTGGGAGATGAGAGATCACATGTCCTGTCCATGGCTTCAGAAAGGAGCAATAAGCATGAATTAAGCACATACTGCATGCATGATTTCTTTGTGGGTGTGTCATTGCCCAGAGGGCGTGAGCTTCTTGAGGCCTTATTTTCATGTTTATCTCTCTCTCTCCCTAGCCCATCAGAGTGCTCAATACACTTAATAAATGCTTGCTGAATTGGGCCCAGGTCAGGGAATCTTAGATTTTAAGTTGGAAGTTAGACTATCCAGTCACGGATTAGGAAACCGAGACTAAAGAAACCGGGGATCATGGCATCAACAGAACGGACCCTCTGGAGGCCCTGAACTCAGGCCCAGAGAAGCCTGAGATCCCGGAGGGAATAAGGGCCAAGGGAGGGATTCCAACTACCTCTTGCTCCAGAAGATAAGATTTCTCTTTTTCTTCTTTCATTCCCATTAACCTCTCCAACCTCAGTTTGTCCATCTGTTAAAAGGAAGAAATGGTGAGGTTGTTTTTGGAAGGATTTTAGGACTGGCCAGCATCCTCCCTTACTCACCAGAAGCCGTCCCAGCCCCATCCTCGGCCCTCCTTGGTCTAGCCTGGCCTTGATCACTGGAGGGCTCTGTCAGCCCAGAGGGCTCCATCAGTCTCCATCCACTCTGGAGGGCTCCGTTCCCCCCATGGGCTCCATCCGCCTGGTGGTCTCCAACTGCTCCGGAGGGCTCTGTTCCCTCCAGAGGGCTCCATTCCCCCCATGGGCTCCTTCTGCTCCGGAGGGCTCCATTCACCCTGTGGTCTCCATCCACCCCAGAGAACCCCATTCCTCCCAGAGGCTCCTTTTGCCTGGTGGATCCGCGCTCTGTGCTCTCCTCTGTGGAGCTGAGCTGACATTTGGCACATTCAGACTTGAGATTTCCGATGACTCTTTATTTATAGCCTTTGTTGAGTGCCATTTGGGGGCCGGGCACCGGCCTGGGCTCTGAGAGCACACAGGCTCTTAGCAGAAGCGGCTCCAGCCTAAAGGGGGCTACCCTTCCAGGGCTAGAAGTTGGCTCCAAGCATGGCCAAATCCCCCAAATCTGGGGACTGCTCCTGGGCTCCCTCCACCAGCCGAGTTTTTGTCTTCATCTGTTCCTTTGAGAACTGCCCATTTCCTCCATTTTGAATTCAGTGCAATTGGGCATGCTTATTAAATACCATGTGGCAGTGCCCTCGGCAGCAGGAGATCCCTGTGCCCCCCCAAAAAAAGCTTTCTGCCTCAATGAGTTTACAGCTTCCTGAGGGAAACACTTTGTGGGCAGATGAATAGAAAGTAACCTGGAGTGTGAAGGGAGAGAATGTTAATAACTTGGGGGACTTGAATCATTACTTTGGAAATCCCCTCCTAGAATATCCACTTTGGAGCCATTTAAAGGCACAGTAGGTAGAGTGCTGGGCTGGGAATTAGGGAGATAGGAATTCAAATCCAGCTTCAGTTACAGCTGCCTCAGTTTCTCAACTGGAAAATAAGCTCCTACCTCCCCAGATGTTGTGAGAATCCAAAGAGATTATACTTGTAGCTAGTAAGTAGTAGGCACTTAAATCCTGTTTCTTTCCCAGTACCTGGTACATAGTAGGCACTTAAATCCAGGTTCTTTCCCTTTCCTTATGCCCATATTTTCAATGTGGTGACTTCTAAGGAGGAGAATCATAAGTTTTCTTTCTAATCAATCAGCTGCTTACCATTTGGATGACCCTGGTCAATTCCCTTTCCCAATCTGGGCCCTGTACAAAAGATCTTAATGGTGCCATTTTCTCATTTTACAGATGAGGAAACTGAGACCTAGAAGCTTAAGTCACCCCAGGGGAATAGCCACGTCAGAATTTGAACCTCAGACTTCTGATCCCAAATCCTGAGCCATTTTCACTGGGTTATTCATGCAGTTTCCTCATTTATAAATTGAGGGGGTCAGGCTCCATAATATCCAGATTCCCATCCAATTCTCCCTCTAAATTTCCTTGCGTGAAATCTATTTTAATATTGATGGTTCACCTTGGACTTATGCACGGATGAGTCCCTTCCCATCTCCGTGCCACAGTTTCCCCCTCTGTAAAAAGCAGATGCCCGACAGGACAATCCCTGAAGCCCAGAGCTGGGAGGGACTCACCAAGGTCACCCAGGCAGGGACGGTTGGGAGTGATGCCCTGGGGCGTCTGTGGCGGGATCAGGCACCTGGCCCCATCTCCCAAAATGCCCAGTGACATTTGAAATCTGGGCAGAGCCTTGCAAAGCTGTCCTGGGGCCCAGCATGTCTCCATGGGAAAAACCTGCGGCTGAGCAGGAGTGGAGCCCGGCCCCTGGCGAGGCGCCATGCTGTGCATAGGAGCAGCCAGCTGGCCGCCTTACCCCTCTCTCTGGGCTGGAGCCTTGGTGCAGGAGAGCCAGCTAGAGTGAGAAATGCTTGCACAGAGTGAGATTCATCCCGGGGTCACAGGACAATGGCTCCCATGTCTTAGTGCAGGCTGCTCTAGATGAAGATGAATGAACCACTAGAGGCAAAATGGATGAGCCATTAGGATAACTCCCCATGTAGCACCTTGTACACTCCATCCCGCCCCTCAGAAAAATCCCAGGCAGTGACTTCTGGCAGCCGGGCGAGGGCTTGGGGGTCAGGAAGAGGAGCTCACCCCCAACCTCCTCATTTCGTGGGGCTCTGGGCCAGTGATTTCACCTGCATTGTTTTCCTGTTCTGGTTGTTGGAGTTTGTGGAGAGCACATCAAAGAAGTGCTCGCTTGATCAAGGCTCTTCTCAGAGTCCCTTTGGAGAACCAGAAAGGCAGGTTCATGGCGACCTCCATCTTGGATGGCCTGGTACCTCTGCCGTGTTCCAACCTGCTCTCACACCCGGTGTTATCTCATGGAGTTCCACATACCCAGCCACCCCCAGCCCCCGGGAGACGTGCGCAGAATTCTCATGAGCCTTCTTTGCCTTGCTAGGAATCCAAAACACAGCGGGGGGGCTGGGTTCCTAGCGAGTGACAGAACTGGAGTAAACCCCATTGGAGTCCAGTTGTGACCAATCGGGTCGTGCCGCCTTCATGCTAGTTCCTGTATGTTGTATGTGTCCGGAATCAGACCCTGACCAGCCTCTCTCCTCCACTCGGGGGGTGCTGCTCAGGTGGCCTTGGGCCAAAAGGAATGAAGACTCTGGCCAAGTTTCCAGCCTGGCCCATGATCTCTCCACTGTGCCCACGGCCTGCTCCATTTAGAATCCACTATGTTCCAGAAGGATCAGTCAGAAAGCGATTATCAAAAGCCTACTGTGTACCAGGTGCTGATAGAGATCCCAGATGGCCATGGAGCCAATTACCCTCCTCAGGGACTTTCCTTTCTCCATTCCCATTGGGTGTGGCCAGTAAGTGATCTCATGTTGCACTTTTCAGCTAGTGAATAGTCACGAACTAACTACTCTGTCCAATTCCGCAAGGATTCCTCAAGCCCGGTGGGCCTGTCATTGTGCTGGGGACCGAAGAGAAGTCTCTCCCCCCTTAGCACTTACATTCTCCTGGAGAAGACTTTTCACCTGGGGTTAAGTGACTTGCCCAGGGTCACACAGCTAGGAAGTGTCTGAGCCTGGATTTGAACTCAGGTCCTCCTGACTTCAGGGCCAGTGCTCTATCCACTCTGCCTGGAGAAGACTTTTGGCTTTGAGAAGGAAGTGCAAAGGAGATGTGGTCTCCCTGTGTCACCAGGCTAGAAATAAGGCAGCTACTCATAGTCTGATGTGCAAGCTTTGGTCTGCCGTGGCTCCGGTTTGGCCAGTCTTCTTCCCTGAAAGCTGGTCCTCTGCTCCCTGGGCTTCACTGCACCGGGGCCCGACTTGTCCTTTCAGTCGTGTCCAGTTCTTCATGACTCCATCCAGGGTTTTCTTGGAAGAGATGGTTTGCCATTTCCTTCTCCTCTGCTTATTTTATGGATGACTGGGCCAAACAGTGTTTAAGGGACTCGCCCAGGGTCACACAATGTCTGAGGCCACTTTTGAACTTTTCCCAGCTCAGCACTTTATCTACTTTCCCATCTAGCTGCCCCGGCTTGGCTTTAGCCCACTCCTTTAGCTCCCAAGTCCCTGGGGCACTGGACCCACCAGCCTTAGCCTCTTCAGTAGCCGGTATTATTCTACAGTGTCCCAGCCTGCAGAATATGCCCAAGGCACTCCAAAATGTTCCTGCGCCAAGTGTTGTAAGAAATCAGCTAGTCGGTGAACAGTTATTAAGTATCTCCTGTGTACCAGGCACTCTCTGACCCTCGAGAACAGTAACAGTGTATTCTGAAGCTTCTACAATGTATATAATCTTTTGCTCTTTCCGGGAGATGGAGAAAGAAGAGACAGTTTGTTGGCATGATTAGTTTCCTTTTAAATGCTTGTAAAAGCCTCCAGTTAATGATTTTTCTCTCTCTCTCCTATCTCTGCAGCTGCTGAATTCGCTGGGCGTGGACCCCGATGCCAAATGTAAGTATGGCCTCTACTTTCAAGATGGCCGGAGGAAAGTGGATTACGTCCTGGTCTACAACTACAAGAAGACAGGCAGTCACAATATCCTGGCTCGAGTCCTCCATGTTGATCCCCCCCAGGGGTCCCAGAACCTCAAGCAGGAGCCTTTGCCCGGCAAGGAGGGCTCCGTGGAGACGACAGAGTTTGACCATCATGAGGCTGACAAGCGGGCTCGCCGGGAAGAGTATGAGAGCAACCTCCGGGAGGCTGGACTCGAGCTGGAGAAAGATGAGGATGTAATTATCACCCCATAAGGCAGTGCACCAAGGGGCTGGGGGGGAGAGGGGCTGGGTCTGCTGCTGGGAAGCCCACTTGGTAGAGGTGGGCTTTAGTTTTATATGGGCAGATTGCATTTTTCACCATTAACATCTTCTGTCTCGGGGTGTCCAGATCTTCCCAGGATAATGACACCCTACTCTACCATACTCTAGTCTACTCTAGTCTACTCTCTTCTGCCCTACTCTAGTCTAGTCTACTCTAGTCTACCCTACTCTACTCTACTCTAGTTTGTCTACTCGGCTCTAGTTTTCTCTCCTCTCCTCTACTCTATGAACTAACACCCATTCAGCCTTCTCTCTCCTTCCATTTCTGCATTCAAACCAAGTCTAGCCAACCAACCACTTCCTTCTCCTGAACCCTAACACAATCTTTCCAGGATACAAGCTCCTGCATCTTTTGTCACAGCTCTACCTGGTAAAGGAGCAGGGGCTGACTCGAAGGGGAGAGGGCGGGGGGTCCTGCCATCTATACTGACTTGGTGAGGGAGGCAGTCACCTTCATCTCTGGACATGGGTTCTGAAAAATGGGAGGGGATCCCTGGCTGAGTTCTGTGAGGTCATGAGAGCTTTGCAGCTGAAGGATAATGCTGTTCAGAGAGAGCAGCCGGGAGCCCGGGGGCTTTGGGGGGTATTGACTTTCGGTGCAGATCCACTTCATATTGAGCTGGAAAGAAGGAGTGAATTCAATGCAGCAGATATTAAATATCCAGGAGAGTGATGCAGTCAAAAGCTGGTTTTGGTAGCTGTGGGGAGGCTGGATTGGAAAGGAGCTGTTGCAGTAGTCCAGGTGGTGGTGCAGTAGTCCAGAGAGGAGGTGGCCTGGAGAGGGTGTTGGCTGCCTTGTGATTGAAAAGAGGGGCGCTTACACTAGGGGAGGAAGAGGAATGAACAAGACTTTGCACGCGATTGAGCATGAGGAGGGGACAGAAGGAGAGTGATGGGAGATCACAGGGGTGACAGACCCAGTTGCTTGGGAGGATGGGAACACTCTGGCCAGACAGAGGGGCATGTTCCCTTCATTGAAACAGATTGGGAAATGGAGATTGGTTCTGCCTTCTAGATGCATCATGGAACCCTGTAGAAATAGGAGGAAACTCTGGGGCTTCCCACTCCCCTAGAACCTGAGCTAGAATCCCTTCCAGGCTCCTACAAGCCTCTATCCAGAGACAATCAACTGAAGGCTTGCTGGAGGACTACCCAAGAGAGCCTGCCACCCCCTTCCCCCCGGGGCAGCCCCTTCATTCTGCACCAGTTCTCA
The DNA here is from genome assembly GCF_048593235.1 of Sminthopsis crassicaudata. Classification (NCBI taxonomy): domain Eukaryota; kingdom Metazoa; phylum Chordata; class Mammalia; order Dasyuromorphia; family Dasyuridae; genus Sminthopsis; species Sminthopsis crassicaudata. The sequence goes on from NC_133622.1 coordinate 254,219,418, forward strand.
TTCAGAGTCCAAAACGGTCCCTCAAGTCCAAATTGTTCCCTTGCTTCTGGTTCTGCCTTGATGGAAGTTGGCAGTCGCAGTCTTTGGTTGCCAGAGTTGAATCTCTTTTCCTATTTAAAGTGCCTACTATGTTCCAGCCTCTGTATTAGGCCCTGGCAATGCAAAGCCAGAAGCAAAATAGTCCCCATCCTCGGGAACTGGGGTGTGGGGCAGACAGAGTGCTCCTAGGGATAGAGCAGGGGATGTAGACCAAACAAGCACACATCATTTCCAGGGAAGATAGTGAGGAAATTGGACAAATTGGCAGAGAAAGGGAGAAAATTAAGGAAACTAGGAGGGCTTTGATATGGGAGTTGAGCTAGGAATTAGAGGGAAGCATTTTATGGTGGACGGCCAGGCAAAGGCTCAGGGGCAGGAAATGAAATTAGTTACACAGGGAATGGCATCTAAGCCAGTTTGTCTGAACCATAGAATTGGGGGCAGGGGCGGGGCACATTACTCACTTTAAAGCAAAAGCCTGGGCTCTGATTTTTTTTTTATTTTGAAGGCAGTAGGGAACAATGAGACTTCTTTTTTTTTTTTTTTTTAACTGGGGTTAAGTGACTCACCCAGGGTCACACAGCTAGGAAGTGTTAAGTGTCTGAGGCTAGATTTGAACTCAGGTCCTCCTGACTTCAGACCTGGTGCTCTATCCACTGCGCCATCCAACTGCCCTGAGACATTCTTGGGAGCAGGAGCGGCAGAGACAGCTGTATGCCGGATGGTTGGAAGGAGGGTGAGGCTGGAGGCAAGGCCATTGTGGTACTTTAGGTGAAAGGTGATGGGGCTCTGAGTTGGGGTGATGATGGGAATCAAGACAAGAGAATTGGATAGGAGAGCTATTGAGGTGGTGGATTCACTCTGCTCCAGGGAGGATCAGGTGCTGGGGAGGAGCGAGGAGATGATGGCGATGTGGCGTGGTGATGTTGGGAGAAGACAAGTTGGAAGAAGGCCGGCTTCGGGATGGGAGATAAGGAGCTCTGACTAGGGAGGTTGGGGAGATGCCCACGGGTCATCCAGAAGGATCTGGTGAGCAGACAGTGGGAGGTGCTTGACTGGAGCTCAGGAGAGAGACCAGGGAGTTTGATTAGCTCGGCACCAGGGAAGAGACAAAGAGCCAACTGTTCCTGGCTCCTTGGGGATCCCGTTGCTTCCAATGTACTAGAAGGCTTCTCTCTTCCCAAATCCTTCTGCTCTCCAAAGCTCCTTGTTCCAGGTCGTGGGAGAACACTGTGGATGGGGTTGGGGAGAAACAGTTTGGGCAGCCGCAATTTCAGGCTGAGTTTTTGGGACAGATCCCCGGTATCATCAGATGTGACGACGTGTCCACACTTAATCAGCCCTTCCCACTGCACCCGTAGTTCCAAACAGAATCCCCAAATGGGCCCGGCCTGGGGGAGATGAGCTCTAGATAGGGAGGTTCTTTATTTGGGAATCACCCCTCAGGCTGCTGAGTCAGCACCTGGGCAGCTCTCCCCGGTTCTCGCTGAAGCAGCACTCTAGTGTGAGTTTTCAAATATCTTCATGCCATAAACACTGATCTCCATTTTTTCCTATCTCACCTAATCAGGTGTGCTTGATACAGCATGTTCAGGGAGGTTCTTTGTCAAGGTTCAAGGCCATTTCTCCTATGGATAACCCCAAAGGAACTTCAACCCCAGAGGTGGGTCTATTGGGAGAGAACGGTGCAAGCTGCCGTCCACAAAACTGAACAAAGGTGAAAACAAAGCCAGGTCAGAGGCTATTAAAAGGCTGCCTGATGATAGGGAAAATGTGAGAGGTGTGAGAGCCGGCCGGGGTGACTGCCAGGCGCAGCGACTCGGATCCATTTCAAGGCCCAGAGAGGCCCTGGCTTTTTATTAGGGACCTGACGTCTCTGGTCCCCACTATCGGCTCCTTGGGAGAAAGAACTTTCAGGCTAGATTTTAGATGCTTAAATTTCTTCTTTTCACAATCAGGACAAGAGAAAGAGTCAATAAAATCGGAAGAAATAGCAAATAAAAGTAACAGACAAATAAAAACCAACCCAGCGATCCAGATCCACCCAGATGGGGCCGTTTTGCCCTAGAGGGAGGGAGCTATGCCCCCAGCCCATAGGTTCCCCCTCCTCTTCTGCCCAGTCTAGAAGGAATAGGAGTGACTTATTGCCTCCTCCCTTCCCCTCTCCCATTGCATCATGGGAATTTCCCTGGGGAGTTCCATAGAGGTCATCCAGCTCTGGGCAAGAGTGAGCTTCTTCCAGGACCCTCTAGCTGTGGGTGGGCATTTCTCCCATGAGCATTTGGTGTCTTGCAGAGATGAGCCAAGCCCCTCTTGGCTCATCAGATCAAGCAGATTTTCCCTAAGGTTGTCTGGTGCCTGTAGTGAATGTTGGAGAAAGAATCGAGCTGGGCACAATTGCCCACCTTCCTCAGAGCCAGGATTTGTCTCTGCTGTTGTCATCCTTCAGGCCTGTGTTAGCTCACTGGCTGTTTTGTGTCATAGCTGGCACTGGAAGGTTCCTCACAAGGACCCTGGGAGGGGTTCCTCACTCCACTGTACACATGAGGAAGTTGAGGTTCTGTGAGGTTCTGGTACCTCCTAGCGGGGACGGCCTGGAGGTGGACTCTGCTCCTTTGTCACCGGGTCCCACTTGTAGCCATCCCGAACACACCCTGAAAGATGGGCGGTTGGGACTGTCTGCCCCGGAGTGGGGCTCAGTTGGCCTTGAGCCATCCCTGTGAGTACTAGAGGCTGCCTCTAGGACACCACCAGGAAGTCAGTGCAGGGAACAGAGATTTAGATGAGAATTTTATATAATTGTAAGAATTCTGACCGCCGAAAGCTTCAGTGGCCTGGATGTGTCCAGTGGCCACATTAGCCAGTGTAGGGGACAATGATTTAGATGAGTTTTTTTAACATAATTGTCTAAATTCTGACTGCCGAAAGCTTCTGTGGCCTGAATATGAACAGCAGCCACATTGGCCAGTTCAGGGACAGAAACTTAGATGAGTTTTTTATATAATTGATGAATTCTGACTGCTGAAAGCTTCCATGACCTAGGTGTGTCCAGTGGCCATGTTGTTCAGTGCAGGGGACAGAGATCTAGATGATATTTTTACATAATTGTAAGAATTCTGATCTCTAAAAGCTTCCGTGGCGCTGTTGTGTCCAGCGGCCATGTTGGCCAGTGCAGGGGACAGAGACTTAGGTGAGTTTTTTACATAATTGATGAATTCTGACCGCCAAAAGCTTCCGTGACCTAGGTGTGTCCAGCAGCCACATTGTTCAGTGCAGGGGACAATGATTTAGGTGAGTTTTTTTAAATTAATTTTATAATGTTATAATTATAAAATTATAACATTTTTTGACAGTACATATGCATAGATAATTTTTTTTTTACAACGTTATCCCTTGTACTCCCTTCTGTTCTGAATTTTTCCCCTCCTTCCCTCCACCCCCCCCAGATGCCAGGCATTCCCATACATATTAAATATCTTATAGTATATCTTAGGTACAATATATATGTGCAGAACCGCATTTTATTGTTGTTGTTGTTGCAAAGGAAGAATTGTATTCGGAAGCTAAAAATAATCTGGGAAGGAAAACAAAAAAAAAAAATGCTCACAGTTTACACTCATTTCCCAGTGTTCCTTCTCTGGGTGTAGCTGATTCTGTCCATCATTGATCAATTGGAATTGGATTAGCTCTTCTCTATGTGGAAGATATCCACTTCCACCAGAATACATCCTCATACAGTATCACTGTTGAAGTGTATAATGATCTCCTGGTTCTGCTCGTTTCACTCAGCATCAGTTGATGTAAGTCTCTCCAGGCCTCTCTGTATTCCTCCTGCTGGTCATTTCTTACAGAGCAATAATATTCCATAACCTTCATATACCACAATTTACCCAACCATTCTCCAACTGATGGACATCCATTCATCTTCCAGTTTCTGGCCACTACAAAAAGAGCTGCCACAAACATTTTGGCACATACAGGTCCCTTTCCCTTCTTTAGTATTTCTTTGGGATATAAGCCTAGGAGTAGCAATGCTGGGTCAAAGGGTATGAACATTTTGATAACTTTTGGGTATTGCTCTCCAGAATGGTTGGATTCTTTCACAACTCCACCAACAATGCATCAGTGTCCCAGTTTTCCCACATCCCCTCCAACATTCATCATTATTTGTTCCTGTCATCTTAGCCAATCTGACAGGTGTGTAGTGGTATCTCAGAGTTGTCTTAATTTGCATTTCTCTGATCAGCAGTGATTTGGAACACTCATATGAGTGGAAATAGTTTTAATTTCATCATCTGAGAATTGTTCATATCCTTTGACCATTTATCAATTGGAGAATGGCTTGATTTCTTATAAATTAAAGTCAATTCTCTGTATATTTTGGAGATGAGGCCTTTATCAGAACCTTTAACTGTAAAAATATTTTCCCAATTTGTTACTTCCCTTCTAATCTTGTTTGCATTAGTTTTGTTTGTGCAGAAACTTTTTAATTTGGTATAATCAGAATGTTCTATTTTGTGATCAATAATGGTCTCTAGTTCTCCCTTGGACAAAAATTCCTTCCTTCTCCAAAGTCTGAGAGGTAGACTATTCTCGGTTCCTCTAATTTATTTATGGTCTCGTTCTTTATGCCTTAATCTTGGACCCATTTTGATCTTATCTTGGTATATGGTGTTAAGTGTGGGTCCTTGCCTAGTTTCTGCCATACTAATTTCCAGTTTTCCCAGCAGTTTTTGTCAAATAATGAATTCTTATCCCAAAAGTTGGGATCTTTGGGTTTGTCAAACACTAGATTGGAGGGGTTTTTTTTTAATATAATTGATGAATTCTGAATGCTGAAAGCTTCCATGGCCTGGCTGTGTCCAGCGGCCCCATCCCACTGGTGGTTCCAGGTCTCTGGGGTCTGGTTGTATACTTAGCGACTCCTTTGAGATGAGTCTGGTGGACCCAGAGATAATGGGGGGACGGGTCCTGAGATAGGGCCCACCTTTGTGGCATTGACATCCCTGATGGGTGAGTCATGTGAGCAGAGCGAGCAGGTCACTTATTCACTTAGATTCATTAGGCTTTTATTAAGCACCTGCTGAATGCAAAGCCTGATGCTGGCCATGAAGAGGAGGACTCTCTCCAGGCCCTTGGAACAGGCTGGAGAGCTTTGGGGGTGAGCTCCAGCTTCCAGAGGCAAAGCCAGAAGAGCCACGGGGCTCACATAGCACGCTGTCCTCATGCTCCAGATGAGTTCACAAGCTAGTCGTGCTCGTGGCTCGACTGTCACGCGAAGGCCTTCTAGTGCCGAGGTGCCCAGAGGCGCCCAGCTCACCTGAGGTCCCGGGCTCGGGCCCCGCCGCGGGGCTCCGGCAGTGGGAACGCGGATGCCCTCCATCCTCCAAATCTCTCTTCCTGTCTAAACGCAGGGTTTGAAGCTGTGCCATATAGGATGTTGGATGTTTATATTATGGGAGGAACTTATTTTTAGAAAGTGCAGAATACTCCAGACTCAAAATAGCTGGACTTTATGCCCTTGGAGGCTGGCCTTTGAGGGGGAGAGGAAGCACACCGTGTCCTGGGGTTGAACTTGGAGAGACCCCACTAAGGGCGTGACCACGGGAGCTGCTCAGGCCGGGGGAGCCAGCGTTCCCCACCTGGGCTTCCCGCTGCCCCTGCAGGATCTGCTCTCCCAGCAGTCTGGGGGTGCTGCATTTGAAGGGGAGCCTGACTGGCAGAGAAGGCAGGAGGGTCCCTCCTGGGTCTTCGGGTGACCTCCCTGGGTGCTGAAAGCTGGCGGAGGGATGTGGGGAACTGTGCCCAGGATGCCAAGAACAGGGAAAGGTCTCCCTGCACAGAGGTCAGCAGATAAGGGAGCAGGCCTGGTAGTAACTGCCTCCCCGAGCCCGGAGGGGGACCCTGGGTGAGGCTGGCACGGTGCCCTCCCTGAGGCTGGGCAGCCTGCGGGTACGGGGAAAGAAAAGTGAGCGAACCAGGGAAGAGCCGGGTTCAGATTTGGCCTTGGGCACGTGTGATCTGTGTGACCCGAGCCAAGCTGCTTCTTGCCTCGATGTCCTCTGCCAGCTTGGCAGGACCCATGGCTCCTGTCTAAGTTGCCAGTGAGAGATGGACACCGAGAGAGTATGGGGGACCCCATTTAATACCTGCTCCTGGGGGTAGTTCCAAGAAAAAGTGGGACCCCCAAAAAGAGGAAGAAGAGAAGAAGGGGAGGGAACAAGCATTTGTTGAGTGACCGCCATGGGCCGGGCACTCGCTAAGTGTTTTACAAATATCTCACTTGAAGAAGGGATGTTGGGGGGAGGGGAGGAGGCGATCTGAGTGTCTTAGTGGACCTTCAGCTTGATTTGAGTCAGCAGTGTAATTCATTGCAGGATGAGACTTTGCAAAGGGGTAATGTCTGGGACTAAGGAGCCGGCCGCCCCTCCTCCCTCTAGCCCAGTCTAGGCCCTTCCAGAGTGCTGTGGCTGTTCCTCAGTGAGGAGCTAGCTTCCCCTCCTCCCTCTAGCCCGGCCCGAGCCCTTCCAGAGCGCTGGGGCCCTTCCTCACCAAGGGCCCCAGTTTAGAAGGGACGTCAGTGAGCCGCTGGAGCCCTGAAGCTGTGGACGAGGTGGGCCGAGAAGGGCCTGAGGGCCAGGGAGGCCTTGGGGTGCGGGGCCTGGACGAGAGGCGCTGCAGGTGTGAGTGGGAGCCCGTGGTATGTGTGTGGGGGGTTGTGCCCAGGGCTCGGCAGCGTCGCTTGGAGCAGGGATTAGATTTGACCCCAGAGGCAGGACAGTGGGTGGCAGCTGGCAGGATGCCCGCTTAGGCCGGACCCAAGGAGCAGCTTCCTGCCGGCGACAGAGCCGGAGCGGGGCGGGCCACTGAGAGGCCCTTATTGGGTTGGCAGAGGAAGGATTCTCGGTCCTGGGCCTCCCCTGCCCTCCCCCCCAGTTTGGATTTCCTGCTTCCTCGAGGCTGAAGCAGAGGAGGCCGGGGTGCCCAGGACCACCATGGCAGCTCTCTGGGCTGGCCGTCTCTGGGGAGCGGATCCCCCTCTGGCCCCAGCGCTGCCCTGGGGCTGAGCTTGGGGGGAGGCAGGTGACTCTAAGGAAAGGCTCCACCAGCAGGAAATGTCTTGTGGCACCACTCGAACCCGGCCTCCTGGGGCCTCCGCAAACACCTGCAGCCATGGCCAGAGCCCGCCCCATGGGGAAGAGACCAATTCACGGGTGAGTCTCGATGGCTCAGAGTGGGCGTCCCGGCCACCAGAAGCCCGGCTCCTGGGAAGCAGAGCCTGGAATGGTCCCTGGAGCGGTGCCCGGGGCATGCTGGGCACACACCCACTGGAGAGCCTGGCACGGTGCCCGGCACCCCATGGGCACTGGGTCACTAGTTGTGGAGCATTTATTGGCCCATGTGGGATTGAGTCGACTAGCGCATCAGCATGGCCGCCTGCTCCCTGCCAAGGGCGTTCGGGGCCCCAGAGAGGAACAGCTTCTATCTGGAAGGAGGAAGCCGTCCTGGGGAGGAGCAGGAGAGGCCGCACGGGGCAGCGGACGGGGCAGAGAACAGCAGTGGACGGGGCAAAGGAGAGCGGCAGCAGCCAGCCCCCCTCGCCAAAGCCTCTGCCCTTGTCCTTCCTCCCCAGGTGACCCCCGGGGTGTATCGTTGGGCCTTTGGGGCCCTGAGTGCGGGAGGAGGGCTCTGGGAGACCCTCTTGTCCGGGCGGGATAGGTCAGTGGGGGCGAATTCTACCCTGTTGATGTCTACCCAGGTCCCGCTGCCCTTTAGCCCCGTCCGACGGGTGAGGAGGTGGAGATTGGGTCTCCCGACTCCACATCCCGGTGCCGGAGCACAGCGGCCTTGATCGGTGACCTTGGGCACCGACTTCTCCAGGTCTCAGTTTTCTCACTTGCAAAATGGGCGGCCAGGACCTGGAGTGCGCAGTCACCTCCCTCGGGCGCTCTCAGGCTGCCCGGGAAGTCGCTTCCTTCCAGGTCTATCAGTGAGCTCCGAGTTTCTTCTCCTTCCCTCCAGGGGCCACGTGTGAACTCTGGGCCCACCTTCCTGGTGGGGTCTTGTAGCACATTCGTTTATTAAGCACCTACTGCATGCCGGGCACTGAGACAGACAATCTGTTCCCACCCTCAAGAAACTTAGGACCTAACGGGGGTGCTGGCTGAGGAGCCCCCGAAGCTTTGCACCCCCTCTTCCTTGTCTACTTTTAGACCCCGAGACCGGGGAGACCACTAGCCAGTGAATCCAGACAAAGCAAGCACAGGAGACAAGAAACAAGGAGCGGAGGGAAGGGACCAAGAGCAAAAGGGGCTGGAGGGGCTTCCCGAAGAGGGGAGAGTTTGGTTGGGCGACCCACAAGTTTGGGTTCTCCCTCCTCCTATGAGGCTTCCAGATCAGCGTGCCATCCCTCAGGAACAGAAAGGCCAGGGGATCAAAGCCCCGGGTGATGAGAGAACTTCCTTGATGTCAGCCGGTGAATCAACATTTATTAAGCACCTCCTGTGTGCCAAGCCCTGTGCCACGTGCAGCGATGAGGCAGGATTTGAACCGATTCTCAGCTCCCTACACAGTGCTCCCCGAAGCCCCGGTCGTAGCTCCTTTACATTGGTCCCATGACCCATCACAGAGTCTGAACGAGCCCGCCTGGGTCTGTGCTTGGCTGGGGGAGGGGAGCAGCCAGCACGTGGGGGTCCCAGGCCCGGCTTTGGGGAAGCCCCCTTGGGCCATGGGCTCACTTGTATTTCTCTCTGGTTCTTGGGCTGAGCAGCCACCAGCTGGCCCTCGTGTCAGGGAGCCCCCGGAGGCCCGCAGGGCCCCACGTTGGCTTTGGCATTTGGCTTGGGAAAAAGCAAAGGCCGGGTTCCCTGGCTCTAATTGGCCAATGAGCTGGGCACTGGCGTACCCCCCCGTGAGCCGCGGGCCCCCTGGGTCCCACGACCCGGCGCTGCTCTGGCCAGATGTTTCCAGGGACGGGCCGTGTCGTTCACATGAGCCGAGGAGCCAGAAGCAGACGGCAGGCTGGGGCCCGCAGGAGCACGTAATGGGAGTGTGGCCGGGTGCTGTGTGTGGGGAGGAGGACGAGTCCTCCTCTTCCCCATCCCCGCCCCCAGGAGTTTGGAACGACCCAGACGTCATTTACTGAGGGCGAGAGGGACGGACGCCGGCTCCCCACAAGGGCGGGCCCCACAACCTCATCCTTCCCCCCGTGCCCCACAGTGAGGAGCTGTGGGCTTTGCACCTGATGTGTCTTCCTAGAAAGCCAGGTGCCCTGGGTTCAAATCTGCCCCTGCCTACATCATCTAGACTCTGTGGGTGTCAGTATCCTCATCTGTAAATAAGGGGCTCCTCCCGGCTCAGCTCTGGGACCCCGGGACTTCCCCGGGTGCCTGGAAAGTCAGCCTGAGGTTCCTTCTCCAGCCAGACGCAGCCGGGGGCAGCGTCCCCTTGTCCCTGGAAGCCCCTCTTGGACCTCTCAAACCTCAGGTGGCCCTGGCTCTGCCCCTCGTGGATTCCCCCTTGAGGCTGCTCCCCCCCAGCAAGTGAATGAAATAGTCTCTGCCTTCAGGGAGCTTACATTCTTTCGGGAAAGGGCGTCTGATGGAGGATCCAGAGCTCTAGAGTTAAGGAAGACCCAGACGCCGCCCTCGGCAGGCCCTGGCTGACACTCTACAGAGAACTTTAGTCCTTGTGCCTTCCTGTGGGCATGAAGGATCGCCCTTTTACAGATGGGGAAACTGAGGGCAAAAGAGGCGACCGACGGGCTCGAGGCCGGGGAGTCTCGTTCTCTCCGCTGCATCGCCTGCCTGCCAGCGGCTCATGATCTTGGGGGATCTCCCTGTCTTCGCAGCTGAAGCTTTATCCAGGAGGCCGGCTTGCCCAGGGTCAAAGCCTGGTACCCGAAGGGCTCCAGATTCTGTCACATGCCCCCCGAATGTTGCTGTGAAAAGGAAGCGCTTTTGCGGCCCGGGAGCTTGGGAGATTTTTACTCTGGGGGACTTATGATAAAGCACTAAGTCTCACAGACCTCCATGGCCCTCCTCTTGAGACCTCCTCCTAAGATGAGCTGGACATGTTAGTAACTTTTGCCAGCCAGCCATTGCTCAGTCCCCCCCGAATGTCCCATCAGGCCCCTGTCCCTCGTTCTTAGTGGAGATTTTGTCCAATGCTTTTCCCAAATTAAACTCCACGACCTCCAGGCTAACAATCACCCAGTCAGAATAGAAAAACGGCTTGGCTGATAGCCTTGAGCTGCCTGGATGACCCTGGAAGATCATAGTTTCCTTAACTTGATAGAGGCTCACTAGCCATCCCTTTAATAATAAGTCCGCGGGGTTAAATTACGCTTACTGACCTGAGGTGGTCCTTCCTTTGTGCAGAGGAAGAAACCTGTCTTTTTTCTAGTCCTGCAGCACATAGCTCACTCTCCACCATCTTCCTTTTTCCTTGGCTCAGCAGTCACTCCTCTGGGTCTGTACCTAAGGATAACTTCCTTTGGCCCCATGATCCCAGCTCGTCCTTGGGACATCTCCGTCGTACCTTTTATGTCCTTCCTTCTTCCTTACCTCACATTACTCTCCTATCCTCCTCCCCCATTACGTTCTAGGTCTCTCTTTTTGTTTTACTTTTTTATTTGTTTGTTTATTTGTTATTTTTGCTGAGGCATTTGGGGTTAAGTAACTTGCTCAGGGTCACACAGCCAGGAAGCATTAAGTGTCAGTCCTCCTGACTTCAGGGCTGGTGTTCTACCCACCGCATCCTCTAGCTGCCGCTTTTGTTTTACTTTTATTTATCTTTTTCTTTTCATTTCTGAATTCTTTTCTTAATTTTCTTTTTTTCAATATTGCATCACATTTTTAATCTAAAAGAAGAAAAAAATAGAGTGGCAGCAAAAAGTATTCAAGTTTTTGGGTAACAACTGATACTCCTGGTACTTCCAATGTTAGATGTGATCATCTCCTTACAGTTTTATTAAGAAGTCATTATTTACTTGACTTACATAATGAATATTAATGAAATAGTGCATATATTTAAATATTAACTTTAATTCAGTTGCCCTTTCCCCTCCTTCCTTGAAACAGATAAAACTTTTCACAGAAAACTTAGTGGCCCTACCTTGGGGCACTTAATCCACCCATTTTGTGCTAGTTTGCTTTTTTATCACTTGTTCCTAAATATGTTTCAGCAAAATACCTTCTTTTGTTTTTTTTTTCCCCTGAGCTTTTGATTTTCAAAACATACACAAAGATAGTTTTCAACGTTCACTCTTGCAAAACTTTGTGCTCCAATTTTTTCTCCCCCCTTCCCCTAGACAGCAAATAATCCAATATATGTTAAACAGGTGCAATTCTTCTATATGTAATTCCATAATTATCAGGCTGCGCACACACACACACACACACAAAGTCAGAAAAAATGAGAAAGAAAACAAAAAGCAACAAACAACAAAAAAAGTGAAAATTCTGTGTTTGGTCCCCACTCGGTTCCCATAGTCCTCTCTCTGGGTGCTCCCCATCACAAGTCTAGGGCTCTTTCAAACATCTAGCCCCTCCTTTCTAGCCTCCATGCCCCTGCCAGGGCAATAACAGCTGACTAGGAGGCTAGGGTTCAAGAGCACTCCTTAGGTGGTTATGCACTTCATGGGATGCCCTTTGAAAAGCCAGAGTTTACTCAGATACTTTTTTATTGTTCCCAATTGGGCGGGGGTACCCAGTCCCAAGGAGGTCCCTGACTGCCCCTTTTTGAAACTCCTTTCTCTCCTTCCAGACTAAACTGCACGGAATCGGGTTTGTGAAAGTCCACGCACCCTGGAACGTTCTGTGCCGAGAGGCCGAATTTCTGAAACTCAAAATGCCCACCAAGAAGGTCAGTGGCTCTCACCCAAGTCTTGCCATAGCTGCGGGGAAAGGCCAGGACGGCGTGGGCCGCAGATGAGATTGACTGGGGCTGCCTGGCGCCACGGTTCTCTGGGCCGTTGAACGAGCCGCACGTCCCGGAAGTTTCCCGTGCTTCTGAGTGGTCCCAGGGATAACAAGAAAGCGTCTGGGCTCTCACCACGTCCACTCTCGCAGGGGGCTATCCTGGAGATTTTATTTTAATTCCTCCTTGCCGCCTCTGTTCATTTTGCAGAAAAGAAGCACAGAGCTCAGTCTGTGGCTTATGAAAGACCACCCCAAAGAGGGGCAGGGGAAGAAGGCTCAGATACTGGAAGAGATGGTTTTAAAACCCCTAGAATTAGTGGCTAATAAAAATGAAACTTTGGGCTCCAACCCAAAGTGGGGCAGGGAAGGCTCAGATACTGGAAGAGATGGCTTTGAAGCCCCCCAAAATTAATGGCTAGTGAAAGTGAAACTCTAGACTCCGGCCTCCACTGTGGTGCTTTAACCCAGTTTATCTGTTTCCTCTTCATCCCATTTCCTGCCTGCTGCAGTCCTGAAAAAGGCCAGTTCCTAAGCTCTCACAGGCTGTTCCCTAGGTTTGTTTAGCTTGGTTTATTTCTTTCTGGAGACGAGGACCGGAGGTATTAGGGGCCGTTTACACAGGCCTGCCGAGCAGCCGGACCTTCTCCCATCATCTGACAGTCCCGGAGAACAGGCACCTGCCTGATGTGATGAGAGGCTGCTCTCCGTCTCCCTCCAGGCCCTCTGGGAAGGTCCGTTAGGGGACCTCGCCGTCCCGGATTTCTGTCTTAGTGCGTCCGGCAGGTTCGCTGGCGGGCCTGTGCTGGACCAGTGGGATGAGCTCCCGTTCCCGCCCACTGCCGGCCGAATGACCGAGGTTTCCTTTCTGCCCAATCTTCAGGTGTACCAGATCTATCAGAGCCGGGGCATCCTCACGAAACTGAACTCTGTGATCCAGAAGATCACGGAGCCCATCCAGCCTCGGGTGGCCAACTACAGAGCCCAGAACGTGAAGAGGCTCTCTTTTGGCTTCTCCAGGGAAAAGAAGCACCTGTGAGTATGGGCCGGGCCGGGCTGCCGGCTTCTCACTGGCACTGCGTCCCCGGGCACCCGGGCACCCTGGCGCCTTGTCTTTAGACGGCTGCTCTGCCGGTTCCCCACGTCCCTGGCTCGGTACCTGCCAGAAGGGTCTGTACATGGGTTCAAAATTAACGTTCCTGTAATTCCAGAGAGGTGGATGGGGCATCCAGGCCCCGCCCCTGCCAGCAGGATACAGAGATGCTGCTTTGCATCCTCATCTCCTCCCTCCAGGCTTTTGTCCCTCATGCGCCTCGTCGGGCTCTCAGAAAGCCCTGGTTTTCTAAAGTGGGACCCCCCACTCAAAAGGCTTTATCCAGCCCCTAACCCTTGGCGTTCCCCCTTCCCCAGATATGTTACTTGCTATTCCATTTGCAAAACTTGTCTATTCACTTTTTCTGCACAAACATGCATGTGCGTGTGTGCGTGTGCACACATGTGTGTGTGTGCGTGTGTGTGTGGACACCTGTCCTGTTCCTCCCCCCTATTGCTGGAATGCAGGCTCCTGGAGGGGCCGGGCTATTCTTACCCCCCAGCGCAGAGTAGGCCTGGCACATAGTGGGGCCTTTGTAAGAGCTTGTGGAAACCAGCTGGTCCCTGGGAGAAATCTGAGAAGGGAGGGCTCCCTCGCTGGAGCAGGTGGGAAGGGATAAGGCCCTGCGAGGTCTGCAAGCAGAAAGGGGGAGCTCGGACCTGAGGTCGCTGGGCGGAGCCTTGGGGCCCACGGGAGAAGGCGGGAGAGGGGCTTCCCTCCCTCACCAGCCCTGCTGGCTCTGGGTAATAATGATCCCCCCTTCCCGCCTCCTCCCCCCAGGCAAGGCTGGGGACGCCCTCGCCGAAGGCGCCGACCCCCTTCGGACACCTGGACCATGAGCTCCCTGAGGGGAGGGGGTGTCTTCTCGGCTGTGGTGGACCTGTCACAGCGGACAGAGCCCTGGGGCTGCTCCACCTCCATCCACATAATTATGATAATAATACCAGCATTTGTAGGGCCACGGGGTTTGCCAACTACATGTGGGCATCCCGTCGGGGTCTCACAACTCCTCAGGGAGGCGGCTGATAATAAATGCTGTGATTATATACATGCTATAATATGTTATATCCATATATAATTACATATATCATATATATATGCTATAATAATAAATGGTATTATTATATTTGTGCTATAATATATTATATCCATATATAATTGCACATATAATAATTATATATAATATCATATATGCTATAATAATAAATGCTGTGATTATATACATGCTATAATATATTATATCCATATATAATTACATATATCATATATATGCTATAACAATAAATGCTGTTATTATATTTATGCTATAGCAATATATAATTACATATAAAATAAGTATATATTATATATAAAACGTTATTATCCCCATTTTACATATGGGGAAACTGAGGCAGGCAGCAGTTAGAGGACTTGTTCAGGGACAACACGGCCAGGCAGAGTCTGAAGCAGGATCTGCGGGCTGGCACTGCCACACTACTCGGCCATGGTCACACAAGTGTGGGAGGGATGATTTGAACGCAGGTCTCGAACCTTGGTAGCTGAGCGCGGGCCCGGGAGATCGGCCGCTCTCCGTTAGGCCCCCCCTCGGAGCGGACGTGGCCGGTCCCGGGTCCCACAGCCCGGCGCGTGCTAGGAACCCTTCCCCTTCCAGGCCCCCTGCGCCCCTGGCTCCCTCCCCCAGGGCCATGCTGATGTGGGGAGAGCATTAAAAAGGCCCCCACACGGACTAGCAACTGACTCCCCTTCTGCGAAGGTCCTCGGCAGCAGAGCGGTTGCCCGGATGCTCAGAATCATGGGTCTGGAGCTCCGGATTACTGGTGGCTCAGGCCTGTCTGGCTCTCTGGGACCCCAGCTGGGGTTTTCTTGGCAGAGACGTTGAAGGGCTTGGCCATTTCCTCCTCCATTTTCCAAATGAGGAAACCGAGGTGAACAGGATGAAGAGATCTGCCCGGCTGGGAAGTGACTGGGGCTGAATTTGAACTCATGCCTCCGGGCTCAGTGTGCTAGCCACTGCACCATCCTGCCTCCCTAGACCCCTCCCTCCTTTGTATTATCTATCTGTCCGTCTATATAATCCATAAGATTTTCAGCAGGAGGGCTCAGACACTGAGGAGCTGTGAGCCCCGCCCCGCCTGGCCCCCAGCCCTCGCCCTGGCCGAGCTGTGGCCGGGTCAGCGAGCAGCCAGTGGCCAGGCCTCTGTGGCACGAAGCGAGTTCCCGGGGTGGCGGTGGGGGTGGGGAAGGCCTCGGACTGCCCTGGCCGGCTGCTCCCCCAGAGTGGATCCTCACCAAATGCTGCCCCAGCGCCTGCTCTTCCTCCTGGTCACCAACAACGTCCGGTTCCCTCGCTCCTCGGGCCCCGGGCCGTCGTCACTTCCCGGTCCCAGGCCCCAGAACGAGGCTCTGTCCGGTAACCGATGTCCCGCTCTCTTTGCAGGTTTGACCTGACCGACAAGGAGTCCTTTTTCGACAGCAAGACCCGGAGCACCATAGTGAGTGTGGCGGGCCCTCCGACCGACCGGGGCCCTTGGGAGTCCGGCCTTCCGGGGAGGGGGGCGGTGCCGTAGCCACACGGTGACAGGTGGGGAGCTAGCGCAGCGCGCCAACCGAAAGCTGGGGAGAAGGCTTCCTGTACGGGGTGGGAGAGGCAGGAAGGGGCATGGTTGAAATGAAGCGTCACAAATCAGGGGAAAAGGGACCCCTTTCCCGGAGCCCCCTGGGTTGTAGTCGGGAACTCCTGCCCCCGATGCCCCGCAGCCCCCGGCCCTGCCCCTTGCAGGGGCTCCCGGAGGAGCCCGGGACTGGTTGGTGAGTAAGTTGTGCCCACGGCTCCAGACAAAGGCCGGCCTGGCATCTGGGCGCCCATTGGCCCGGCGGCGGGGGCCGCCGGTGTGTTTATCTATCGGCTGCCAGCTGGGACGGTGGCCAGTCCTCACGCGTACGGGCTCGGCCCGGGGCAAGCTTTTTATCTAAACAAGAAATTAATGCTGCGGCCAAGTTGGTTTCTCAGGCCTTCTCTGCCCCGCAAGTAAACAGGTCCGGGGCTCCAGCCCAGCGGGGGAGGGGTCAGGTGTCACAAGCCGAGCTGGGAGAGGGGGATCAGGTGGGACGGGACGGAGTTAAGAAGGGTCTCTCCTGCTGGTGGGGGGTGCCATAGCCCTGGGGCTGGAAGCAAGGCAGATTTAGAGCATGGAGGGACCTCGGGGACCATCGCCTCATTTGACAGACGAAGGCCAAAGAGTTTAAGGGGCTTCCCCCGAAGGAAGGAGGGAGCGGAGGCTGGATTTATATCCAGATCCCCTGAAACACACTCCAGACCCTTCCAAGACCCCATGATGCTCCTGCTCCCGGCCCAGTCTGCTCTGCTCTGGCCCGGATCTAAACCACCCCGTAAGGGCCTCTGTGCCCGGGCTGCAGAACGCGGGAATCCCAGGGAGAGCAACTTCCCGGGCGCCGCCAAGGCCGTACCTGGCCGTTTGTCCGTCCTGCCGGCCACTGTTCCCGTGTGCCCTCTGGGCCAGTGAGGTGACCCCCTCTTCTAGGTCCTGGCCCTTCAGCTGCGGCGGCCCCCGCCCTTTTCTTCCTCAGTCTCCTCATCTTCAGTCAACACTTGGCCCTCCCCCAGATTAACTTCAGTCAGGCCCCAAATGGCCTGAACTGGGCTCCTTTCGTCGTCCTGGCCGCCCTGCCCCGGCCACCCTGTTCCTCAAACGTGGAGCCCGGGATTGAGCCCGACCTCCGCGTAGTATCCGAGGAGGGCTGATGGCCAGGGAGGGAGGACGAGCGTCCGTTCTCTGCCCCCAGCCCTTCCCCACCTCCTCTGGGGCCCCGCCAGTCCCCCAGCAATGGGAGCCTTGTCCTGTGCCATAACAGCCCTTGCCCAGGCCTGGAGGGCAGGCGGAGCCCAGGTTTGGGAGCCCCCATCCTGCTGCTTATGGATTGGGTGGCCCTGGCCCAGGCACCCGCCTCCCGTGAGTTTCCCTCTTTCTCCTGGGGAAAGCGTAGTTTGGTCAGAAAAAAGTTTGTTACCTTTGCAGCCTTGGCCAAGAGAGTTTAAAATGTTCCACCAGTGGATTCACACAGGCTCTTTTTTATTCATCAAAAGACCATTCCCCACAGCTGGTCATGAGCCTGGGGCCCCGGGGAAAGGCTGGGGGGGCCTGGCCAAGAGGAGGAGAAGTCTGGAGTTAGCGAGACCCGTTAGGCGGGTGTACTGAGCCTTAGCGGCGACAAGGGCCGGAAACGTGCAAGTCTGCTGCATGGAGACGGGCACAGATCTGCGGGGACTCTGCGGTGACCCGGGGGGAGGGGGAGCAGAGAGAGCCGAGAGGAGGTCCGGGGGACCCCACGCCTAGCGCCGGGGCGGGCAGAGAGCCGGCAACAAGCCAATGATAGAGCCAAGGCCTTGCCACATTTAGATTGCGCAGGTGCCCTTGATGGAGGCCATCCCTGCTCAGTCACTGAGTGGAGCGGGAAAGGGGGGCCCTTGGAGGGGGAGGGTCTGAGCCTTGCTTTGAGGCCGTGCCCATCGCTGCCTCCTCGGGAGGCCTGGGATGCCCCTTCCTGACTGGGACTCCGCCCAGACGAGCAGGTTGAGCCGGAGACCTTCAGTCCCTCATACCCAGCCAAGGAGGGTGAGGAAGTCTTTGCTTTGCGCCTGTTTCCTCCTGGTTTGCGGGCGGCAGGGAGGACCCACACGGGGGTCTCCAGCCCCAGGCCTAGGAGGCGTCCTCCCGGCCCATAAGGCCCAGTCCGAGGGCCAGGGCGAAAGCCCTCCTGCGTTTTCTCAGGGAGATGACGGGGACTTCCGGAAGGCTGGCCGGGCGCACTGGGCTGGAGCCAGCCGAGATGTCCTCCCTCCTCCCCCAGGCCTGGCCGCTCGGGGATGACTAAAGTTTGGTTTTCCCTTTCCCACAAGAGACTGGAAGGGTTTGGAAGGTTGTCTAGTCGGGGCTCCTCTGCCCCCAACATCAGGCAGGACTGAGGCGCTTGAGACTCCCGCAGCGAGTGCTCAGGGTCCCTCTCCTCAGAGGATTGGAAGGCTATTAGCTGAAGGAGCCTCTTTTACAAGGTTAGGCCTTGAGGAGAAAATGGTTTGTGTGTGGGATTAGGAGGATTAAAAAGGGGGCTGACAGGGAGTATGACGGCGCCCCTCCCCCGGCCCCCGAGCGGGGCACCCCCAGACCAAGCGTCTGCTCCCGGCTCCCAGAGGGGGAACCTTGGACGGCTCACGAGTCCCGCCGTGGCTGCCTCTCCTGCTGGGAACAAAGGGACATGCGGCCGTGGCCCCTGTGTTAGGCCTGGTCCTTTGGAGGACGTTTCCTAGGCCTTGGGTGCGCCTTCCCAGGAAAGGGGCTTCCACATTTTGTGGCGTCAGGGGATGCGAGTCTGCTTGTTTCCCTGGGGTTGGTGGGAATTGGCCCGTGGGGTCTTAGGAGAGAACCCCGCTGTGAAGTGTCTGAGGCCAGATTTGAATTCGGGTCCTCTGGTTTCAGGGCTGGTGCTCCAAGCACTGCGCCGCCCAGTTGCCCCCCTTAGACTTGGAATTCTCTCCCCTTTTCTGTCTCACTTAGGTCTATGAAATTCTGAAGAGAACGACTTGCTCCAAGGCCAGCACGGGTAAGGAGGAAGGGGGACGGGGCGGCTCCGCTCAGCTTCGGCCCTTTTCCAGTGTAGACTGAGAAAGGTGGAGGGGTGGAGCCGTCCGAAATTGCCCCCCCCCCCGTTCTGGGGGCTCGGACGAAGGCCTAAGTTTGGTTTTCCGTTTTCGAACTGGAAGGTTTTTTGTCGCGTTGCTCTCGTGGGGGTCAGCTGGCCCAGGGCTTCCCGAGTACCGAGTCCAGAGGGCCCTTTACCCACTCAGTGACCCCGCTGGCTGTCCGAGCCAGCCGATCATGGCACTCGCTGTCAGAGAACTAACTTTCCTCTGGCCCCATAGTCACCGGCCGAGTACAGAGAAGCCGTCCCCTGGGCCATCCCCCGGCCCCCGGGGGCTCCCCGGCCACCCGTCACGCCGCCCAGAGCCGAACGAGCGCTCCGCGGTTCAGAGCAGAGTTTGGGGGAAGCGGAGTCAGTCCGTTCCTGGGGAGGCGGATTCTGACCACAACTGACAGACCCTCCCAAGGAGGCCGGGGAGCGGGCCGGCAGATTTAAGCCGCCACAGCTTCCCTCCCCGGCCACGGGAAACCTGCCCCGGGCGGCCCGAGCTCCGGCCCGTGGGCTTTGAGGAACGGGCACTGGGGCGCCCGGGACACTGGAGCGGCTGGGACACTGGGGCGGCCTGGGACACTGGGGCGGCCTGGGACACTGGGGCGGCCTGAGCTCCGGCCCGTGGGCTTCGAGGAACGGGACACCGGGGCGGCCCGGGACACTGGGGCGGCCCGAGCTCCGGCCCGTGGGCTTTGAGGAACGGGACACTGGGGTGGCCCGAGCTCCGGCCCGTGGGCTTCGAGGAACGGGCACTGGGGCGCCCGGGACACTGGGGCGGCCTGGGACACTGGGGCGGCCTGGGACACCGGGGCGGCCTGGGACACTGGGGCGGCCCAAGCTCCGGCCCATGGGCTTCGAGGAACGGGCACTGGGGCGGCCTGGGACACTGGGGCGGCCCGAGCTCCGGCCCATGGGCTTCGAGGAACGAGACACCGGGGTGGCCCGGGACACTGGGGCAGCCCGGGCCAGAGATTCCTCCAGGGACGGGGCGGAGAGCAGGAGACTCCAGGAGTCAGCCATCGCTCCACCGGCTACCGCTTATTAGACACCACCGGTGCTGCTTCATTAGTAATTATTGTCATTATAGAATAACAGTTGAAGGCCTTCTGTGTGCCCAGGGCTTTTTCAAAGGCAGAAATGAGGCTCTTGCTCCCTAAGAGCTTCCACTGTAATGGGGAGACCATGTGCGAATGCATATAAAATGCCGACTAATGGGGGGCTCTCTGAGGGAGGGGGTTGAAGGGGGTGAAAACATCCTGGGCATTGGAGACGACCAGGAGAGCAGCCTAGAGTTGGGAGATGGAGGACTGTGATTTAAAAAAAAAAAAGCGCTCCGGTCCTGATGGTCCAGTCCCGATGGGGCGCTCAGGGGCTCCCCAGTCCCGCCCCCTCATTTTCCAGCGGAGGAGACCTAGGTTAGTGAGGTGACGCCCCAGCCACTCCCCAGGCCTTGCGCTTCCTAGAGAGCCCAGGTACGGGGAGGCTTCCCAGGCCCCCATCCCTGCCCAGCCAAGGCACAGAATGCTGGGAGCTGCCCCTCCGGAGCCCAGCGAGCCTCCCTCCGTCAGGTCAGAGGAACTTCTGGAAGTTCCTGGGGAGCCTCGCTCACACAGGTCGGAGAGCCCATGGGAAAGCTGTCTGCCTCAGTTTCCTTGTCTGTAAAATGGGTGTATTAATAGCGGTGCCCTAGTAGGGTCCCTGGGAGACTCCAATGAGATGACACACACTGAATAACAACTCTCCCCATTGCTCGTCGGCCACTGCGGGAAGGCCCTCCCCACCCAGTCTGACTTCCGTTGCGGTGTCTCCGCGGGCAGGATGGGAGCGGGACACGGTCCCTGTCCTTGGGGGGCTTACAGTCCGGGGCGGGGAGGGCCTGCAGCCGGTGGAGGGTTCGGGGGAGGCTGGCTGGGCCCGGCTGAGGAGAGAGTCCGGAGCGAGGGGAAAGGCAGAAATTCACAGTGAATCCCTTCCTCTTCAGAGACAGAAGCCGGGCTGGCAAGATCATTGGGAGGCCCCTCAGATATCCTCCTGTCACAGAGGGGAAGTGACTTATGTAAGGTCACTCAGGTAGAGAAATCGTCTCAGAATGTAGGTCCCAACTTCCTACTCCGCCACAAACTCTTTTTGGTTCTGGCCCAATCGGTGAGGGGACCTAGTCACTCCCTCACAGGACCCCCTCCCATTAGACCGGGACAAGGCGCTGCGGGCCGGCGAGCAGCTTGGGCTCGAGGACTCATCTGGGATCCCTTAAAGCCCGAAGCCCAGTCCTCTCGTTTTGTAGATGAGGAAAGCCGTCCCGGAGGTTAAGCCACGACTCGGGTCCCGCTGGCAGCCTTTGAGGAGGGATGCAAGAGCGGCGTCCTTCCCTCTGTCCCAGACAGACGCTTATGAGAAGCGGGCCCCCGGGCCCCGAGCGGGGGGCTGGGGAGACGGCCTCTAGAAATAAGCCGCCCTTCGGAGCATCCCCTCCGGGAGTGTGGTGGCCCCGGGCACGGGTCCAAGCCCTCCCAAGGGGGACGGTCCCCGGGCCTTCCCGAGTCCCGATCCCCCTTCTCCCATCAGTGCGTGCCTTTTATTTCCAAATGCAACATTAAATGGCTCGGAGGCCCATTCTTGTAACTAATAGACTGATGTGTAAACAGGGCAAGGAGAGGCAAGAAAGAAGGATTCTGCCCTTTTAAATAAAAGGAGAAAATGTGGTCAGTATGGTAAGTCCCACGTTCTCGCTCCTGCCCAAGGCTCTGGGAACCTCTTCCTCCTGCTTCTCAAACCAATCTCCAGCCTGATTTTAGACGGGGTGTGTGTCTCCTCCACGCCGGTCTCCTCCGCGCTCTCGTGATTCGCCCTGTCCTAACCTCTCCATGTACTTTCCGATCTGCAGGCTTCCCCTCCCAGGCAGGCGGGGTAGTGGCGGTCTCTGGTTCCCGGGACCCCCAGCCCGGTGCTCCTTTTTTCTTCTGTGACTTTCTAATCCGGAAAATCGAGCATGCTTCAATCTTCTGCTCAGTAACAGCCATGCGGGCGGCGGCCTCCCCGGGAAGGGCAGGCGGAGGGATTTCCGATTTCGGGGAGCAGACTTTCTGATTTCTCTTGGATGAGATTCTGTCGGTGGCTGAGCTCTCTGCTGATTTCAGGAGGACGGGGGTGTCGGGCCGGCCCTAACCCCTCCTCTGCCTCTCTTTTTTAAGGCATCACCAGCCTCTTGGCCAACGGGATATACACCGCGGCCTACCCCCTGCACGACGTAAGTGCTCTGAGGAGACGCTCCCTGGGGGGAGGGCGGGGGGCATCTCCTGTTCTGGTTCCTACACGAGCACCTGCTGTGTACGGCGAGCCGTGATGGCGACCACGAAAATCACCTCGGACCCTCCTCTGGTCCCCGGCCGGTGCTGATGAGTCGGTCCAGTCGGGGCAGGAGAGAATACTGCCGACCAAGGGGCCAAGAAAGGCTCACCCAGGAGTGGGGAGCTGGCCCGGGGGTCCTTGCGGGATTCTGGGAGATGTGTGAGGGTGCGTGTGGCCTGCTGGCCGGCCCCAGCAAAGGTGGGGGGGATGGACTGCTGAACTCAGAGCAGAAGCTGCCCGTCTGCCTGGAACATTAAGTAGGAGAATGATGGGTAAATACAAGCAAGAAGACGGGCGTAGGACCTAATCATGAGGGGCTTGGGCTCCCAAAAAGACAGGTTCTGTTAAATATCAGGGAGCTTTAGTGTTACTGACCCGGGGAGTGGGCTGTGATTTAGGAAGATGATTTTGGCTACCAGGGCAGGTATTAATTACTTATTGATTGGAAGGAGCTGGCTTTGGACTCGGTTTGGATTCTTTGCTCCCTGGGTCACCCTGGGGACCCAGAGCCTCGGTTTCCTGAAGTGTAAAAAGAAAGGATCTGGAAGCGAGATGTCCCTTATTCCATGCAAGGTCAGGATTGGCTCCAGTCCTAAGGCACCCCTTAATCCCTGGCTCCTGCTCCCCCGGTGCGGCCATCGTCCTTTCGGGGCTTGAGAACAGCTCTCCAGGCCCACTTCACGGAGGCAGCCCAGGACCCGGCTGAGGGATGACGTATTTCCTCTGGGCCTGACCCCCTGCCCAACCTGGCTGCCTGGATGCATCCCCTGGGCCTCTGGCCCCTGCACAGATGGGCGCAGCCTGTAGACCAAAGAAAGAAGCCCTCGGTCCTCTATCCCGATAGGAGCAGGGCGAAGGTTGAGAAACATTAGGCCGGACAGGTCAGGAACCCAGGGGTTTTCCAAGTGTGCTTATGGCAGAACCTGGACTGACCGGTAGCCAGGGAGCAGAAGGTGAGCGGGGTGAGAAAGCAGGAATTGTGGCCCGGGCTCCATCCCTAGAGTGTGAGCTTCGCCATAGGCCGGGCTCCATCCCTAGAGCGTGAGCTTCGCCATAGGCCGGGCTCCATCCCTAGAGCGTGAGCTTCGCCATAGGCCGGGCTCCATCCCTAGAGCGTGAGCTTCGCCATAGGCTTTGTTCCTCATTTACTCAGCTGTAAAATGGGGACGCTTAGCTCCTCTTAGCCTGTGGGGCTGGGAAGGGCCATAGGGGGTCATCCACATGACTTCTGTTTCTTTTTTTAAAAAAACAGGGTGACTTTAAAGGAGAAGACGTCGAGTTGAATGACAGAAAAGTAAGTGAATGCAGAGTTTTCCTTGGATTTCTTGTCCCAATCCAGCATCGATTAAGCGCCTATTCTTGTGAGGGCTCAGAACTCAGCTTTGGGGCAGTAAAGAAGAATAGAAACGGTCCCTGCCCCCGAGGAGCTTCCATTCTCCCTGTAGAATGGGCTGATGGGTACATATGTGAATGTGGGCAGAGGCAGCAAATGCGAAGGACAGGGGGGCTTCTTGGAGGAGAGAGGCTCCGGACTGGGGGGGAAGGAAGCCAGGGATCTCAAGTCCTTCCCTTAGCACAGTGGCAAGTGCTCTGGACTCAGGCCAGAGGCCCCGGGGTGACATCCTGCCTTGGACCCGTTATAGCTGAGGGATCCTCAGTACTGACCCTCAATAAATCACTTGAGTCTCTGGGTCTGTTTGCTCCCAAATTAAGGTTGTAAATTAGGTTACATTTGAAGGCCTCAGAGCTCCTGTTCGCCTCTCAGTCGGTGATCTTAAAGTTCCCAGAATCCCTGGTGAGCACCTTCAGTGACTGGCCAGGGGCCAGGATGTCCCTGTGCTGATCTAAATGGCGCCCGCTATTCCCGGGCAGCTGCTTTGTGGACCCATCAGCAGCCATTTATCAAAGCCCTACTGGGTGCTGGAGACACAGAGTCGAGAGCAAGATGGGGCCTGAGCTCCATGAAGTAGGGGAGGGGATGTGTAAGAGTGTATTCAGAATATAAAGCCACAGACTTTCAATATGAGGGAGGTAGTGAGGGGAGGAGGAGGAGTGAGGGGAGGAGGGGAGTAGTGAGGGGAAGCATAGAAACGTATGGAAGGGAACATGGGAGCAGAACCCATGGGAGCAGAAGGTGCCTTCTGGGTGTGGACAAAGGCTTGGAGATGGGAAATGAAAGTGGTGTGTGTGAGGAACAAAGGGAGAAAGGAGTTTGAGGCAACAGGGGGTGAACCAAATAATAACTCCTAAAACTGGCAGGAGCCAAGCAGAGCTTATGCTTGACCCTAGAGGTGACTGGGAGCCCCTGCAGATTATGGGGGGGGAGATTGCAGGAAGTGATAACATGGTCCCAGCTGCTTTAGATGGATTGGAGAGGAGAGACACTGAAGGCAGGGAAGGCCGCCCAAACCTGGCTCTTGTCTGCTCCCCAGAGTTACCCTCCATCACTGGGCCCCCAGCGCCTTCCCCTCAGCAGACGGCCTCGCCTTGGGCCATCACAGAATGTTAAAAGTCATCGGGAGGGCCCCCAACATCCCGAATGTGGCACTGCTAGGCTGCTGCCCCAGGCCCCCCCAAAATGTCATTCTCCATCAGATTGCTTTCAGTTACATAGCCCAGAGCTTGGTCTTTTATCCCAGAGCTTGGTCTTCTACCCTTTCTCCAGAAGGAATACAAATGTCCCACCATCGCTCAGCGGTGCTATTGGGGCTCAGCGGCCTTCCTGCACCTGGCCAACAATGGCAAGTTGCCCTAAGGGAATACAGCCAAGAGTCCCATGTGGCTCTGGACGGGACACAGGAAATTGTAGAAATTGGCAGTTGAGGGGCAGCTAGGGGTGCAGTGAATAGAACACTGCCCTAAAGTCAGGAGTTCAAATCTGGTGTCAGACACTTAACACTTCCTCGCTGTGGGACCCTGGGCAAGTCACTTAGCCCCAATTGCCTCGGGAAAGAAAGAAAGAAGGAATGGAGGAAGGAGGGAGGGAGGGAGAGAGAGAGAAGAAGAGAGAAAGAGAGAGAGAGAGGCAGAGACAGAGAGAGAAAGAAAAAGGAAGGAAGGAAGGAAGGAAGAAAGGAAGAAAGAAAGAAAGAAGGAAGGAAGGAAGGAAGGAAGGAAGGAAGGAAGGAAGGAAGGAAGGAAGGAAGGAAGGAAGGAAGGAAGGAAGGAAGGAAGGAAGGAAGGAAGGAAGGAAGGAAGGAAGGAAGGAAGGAAGGAAGGAAGGAAGGAAGGAAGGAAGGAAGGAAGGAAGGAAGGAAGGAAGGAAAAGAAAAGAAAAGAAAACTGAGAGAGAAAGAAAGAAATTGGCAATTGAGTCCCAGCCACCCAACTAAGGTCAAATTGCAAAAGTCCATGTAGATCTAGGTACCAACCCCTCCTCTTCTTTGGAAAGTTTGATTTCTTCAAACGAATCCATCCATGTGGTGGTTCCCTCCAGGACCAGCTCTTTGGGCATCCTAAAAAGTGTGCAGAGGCCCTTTCTCTCCGAGCCACCAAAGCCCTGCTGGGAAAGGAAGCTGGAGCCCTGAGTGGCCACGATCCCCTCCTAAGCTGAGCCTCTCTTTCCTGCGAGTCTCGGTGGCTGAGCAGTCCAAACATGGAGTGGAGGCCAGATGGAGAGGGCTGAAGCGTGGGGGCTTCACGCCCGGGACCCCAGTCCCAGCATGTGCCCTGTATGAGTGCCTGCGGCCCACCCGGTGGCCACCCTCCTAGGAGGAAGGGAACAGTGTGGATATGACAGGAAGGGACGGGAGTGATTGTGTGGGGGAGGGCTTTCCTCCCCCCCCCACCCGCCAGAGACTTCACCTTGCTGCAGAGCCCTTCCCTGAAAGGCGGGGGCGTCCCGTTCCCCGGGGTCCGAGGGATGGCAGCAGGGAACTGGGCTTGTGCGTGCGAGGGGGCCGTTCTTGCTAAGTTATAAATAGTCCCTCCAGCTCTCCCAGGAGAAACGGAGCCGTGTTCTTTTTGCCCCGAAGGCCGTCCCCGTGCGGCTGTCCCCTCGGCCGAGCTTTTTCTGCTGTTTCTCATGGAGAGCGTGGGCGTTCTCAAGGAACCGGAGCACAGGAAACCCACAATTTCCAAGGAAGAGCCCCTGTTTTCCTGCCCACGGTGGTGGGTGGGGTCCCAAAGGGAAATTTCATCAGGAGGAGAATTCTGGGTACAAACTTCCATCCGCTAATGCCCAGAGGCCACTCGTTTGTAGAAACTCGGAGCCATGTTGGGGATCGCACGAGGACCTTGGTCTTCCCTGAGGCCGTAATCGGCCCTCTGGGCCCGGCCCCCGCTGCCATCCTCCTGTCCCTTAACCCTCTAGAAATGAGCCAGGAAAGCCCCCAGCCCGCCTCCCCCAGGCGAGGCCTTGGATTCCTGGGGTACGGAGGGGGCAGCCGTAGCATTTCCTCCCTTCTTTTGTTTTCCAGATTCTGTGTGAGGAGTGGGCCACCTATGGCGCCTTCTACAAGTACCAGCCCATTGACCTGATCAGGTGAGGTGCCTCGGCCTTGGACGCCCCTCTAGCTAGAGGTCTTGGGAAACCAGCCCCGTCTCCCTCAGGGAAAGGGATTCCATGTCCCTAAGAGGACACTCCGCACGGGAAGCTGGTGGACTTGAAGGAGATCGGGCTCATTCCACCGACCCAGCTCCCCTCGAGACCACAGGGCTTTCTTTCCCTTAGTCACCAGTGAGGTGACTGAAGTCTCTGGACCCTCGGGTCTCTATAGCATAGACAAGGGACTTTGAAGGAAAGCCCCGCTCAGAGCGCAGAAGCCACTTTCCTGCCTCTTGCTGGGCTTCCTCAGCTTCCCAGCCCCTGCCGGCCTCCCCATCCCAAGCTCGTCAGCTGGGCGGCTGGGAGGGAGGCGCCGGGTACACGTTAGACAGGCAAAGTCAGGGAACAGAGAAGCTCCTCCAGGAACTCCTCTTGTTCTTCTGAGCAAAAGATTCTTCTCAGGAGAATGAAGAAGGGACGGGAGGGGGGCCGGCCAGCCTGGAAGGCCAGCATCCTCCCTGGCTCAAAATGAGAGAAGAGAGGGAGAAACGTAGGGGGGACGGGAAGGGAATGGGGGAGAGGGAGAGATGTGAGGGACGGAGACGGAGAGAGAAAGGAAGTCTCCACGGACTGGCCTGGGCTCGGACCCCCGTTCTCCACCACGGGATAGCCAGCCAGCAGCGGGCCTCGGAGCATGAATGGGGGAGAGGCGCAGCTTTCGCAAGCCTCACAGTTCACCAACAGCGCGATTCCCTCTCCTCGGTTCCAGGAAGTATTTTGGGGAGAAGGTGGGCCTGTACTTCGCCTGGCTGGGCGTGTACACTCAGATGCTCATTCCAGCTTCCATCGTCGGGATCATTGTGTTCCTCTACGGATGTCTCACTGTTGACGATAACATACCCAGGTAGGGCAATAATAATAATAATAATAATAATAATAATAATAATAATAATAATAATAATAATAATAACAATAATAATTAATAATAATAATTAATAATAATAATCCTCTTGAAAGTGATTTGATTATGAGTCCTGATCCCTAGAGCTGAATTTTAGAGTCATCGGCCCCTGGGCCAAGTCCCCTCCCTGACCCTGAATTTCCTCACCTATAAATGGGATTGGACCACATGACCTTTCCCTTCCTTCCCACCACTTCCAAGTCCTTGGACGTCATCATGCAGGGGTCAGCTCTTCACCCCGAAAGCCTCCAGGGTCATTTCATCCCTCCTGAGGAAAAGAAAAGGGTCCATGGAAGCGTACCAAGTAGTTCAGGGGATTCACTGAGAGAATGCAAGTCATTCCGGGGCACAAGACCTTCGTGGTGAATGTTCCCCAGTTGGGATCGAGGATGGGATCTTTCCGTCTTCCTGTAGGCCTTCTCAGTCAGAGTTTAGACACCACGTAACTTGAAAGTGGCTGGTCCCCGGGGAGTTAGGGAGCGGGGCGGGGGGCTTCCCGAGGCTCTCTGAAGCCCATCTCTGCTTCCCCGCCTCCTTGCCCATCAGCAGCTCAGTCCTGCGGGGGAACTTTGCAGAAGCCATTGCTTCCTGAGCACGGCGGGGGGGCAAAGGCGGGCTTAGTGTCGGCTTTGAAAAAAGGCAACGTTCGCATGTGCGGGGTCTGGGAGAAAGCCCAGGACTGAGGGGATGCTAGAGCCCCCGGTCTCGGGCCGTCCCGGGCCATAGTTAGCTCACTGACTGGGTTTTACAAATGGGGGCCCAAAGCATAAAGGGAAAGGGGCTTGGGAAGTGAGTGGAAGAGCGAGGTCTCCTGCTCCCAGCCCAGGGTTCTTTGCCCTACTGTGTGCTGCTGCCTGCTTCAGTGCTAGGGCACCTTCCTCCTACCAGCGGCTTCAGGACTGGCTTCTGGAAAGTGGGGTCCCCCTCACCCTTCAACTCCTGGCTCCCCTCCCCAGTTAATATATACCGTCTTCTACCAGGACAGTGGGAGCTCCCTGGAGGTCAGGGACTCCCCTCTGCACTAAGCACAGTGCTTGGCACATAGTGTGGGCGTCAGAGCCCCTGCGCTCTTTCTGTCCTTTTAGGATTATTTTCTCTATTTACAAATAAAATAAAATAAACGGCCTTTCAGCGCTGGCCAGCTTCCGCCAGGACCCAGAGGGCAGAACCAGCCAAGCGTGGACTTCCACAAAGGCAGATTCAGGCCCTGTCAGACATCCCAGCGTGGGCCAGGCGGCCTCAGGAAGCGAGGAGCGCCCTTTCCCAGCAGGGCTAAAGGCCGAGGCGGGGTTTGGACAAGTCCGGCTCTGGGGGCCCTTTCTCTCAGCTGCTCTTTGGTTCTATGGAGTAGTTCTGGCTATTTGTGGGACCTGCCTTAGAGACGGGAACCAAAAATAAATAAATAAGTAACGAAAAAGAGACGTGAACCAAAAAACAAAACAAAAATAAATAAAAAAGAAAAAAAGAGACGTGAACCAAAAAACAAAACAAAAATAAATAAAAAACAAAAAAAGAGACGTGAACCAAAAAACAAAACAAAACAAAAAAATAAATAAAAAACAAAAAAAGAGACGTGAACCACACAGACTTAACAAGCATGGAGTCAACTCCCTGGCTCTCTGCTGGCCTCAGTTTTTTCATCTAGCAAATGGGTCAAGTGGCCGAGGAGAGCCCGGAGAGGGAGGGGAGCAAGCCTTTAGCTGAGCCTTTCGCCGATAGCATCTTATTTTATCCTCCCAACAGCGCTGGGAGCAGGGGCGTAGGAAGGGCTGGGCCTGAGAGCCGCGGTCCTTCTGCTCTTCGGAGTCTGTGTTGCATCACCCAGGGCTCCGAAGTGTCCAGGACTGGTGCGCATTAGTTCTTGGGCACCAGGATCAGTCCCCACCTCCGGCCTGAGATAAACCAGAGTCACTCGTGGCCAGGGACGTGTCGATTGTCCGGGTGCTGGAGTGACCAGAAAGGAGCCGAGTCCCAAGAGGAGCTGAGGGTCCCTGGGGGGGGGGGGCTGATCTGTAAGGGAAGTTGAGGGTCCCACTGGCAGAGGGGAGAAGGCGGGCACGACCAGCTGGCCATAAATGCCATCCAGACCCCCTAACTGGGGATGGCCCCGCCGCCCGCCCGGGAAGGGCTTAACGTGCCCGAGGCAGGAGTGGGGGGGCAAGAGCTGCCTCCGAGGCCCGGCCAGCTCTCGTCCCAGTGAGTTCAGTGATTTTCCTTCTCCTGTGGAGAACGCTGCAAAGGCCACTCGGGCCCTTTTCCCCCTGAACGATGTGTGAAGCTCCCGGCAGCTGCCAGGCCCCCCTTCTCCCCGTCCTGGGCCAGGAATGAGTCTGGGATAGAGGGAGGGGCCGGGCACGAGGGGCAGCGCTTTCCAAGAAGCTCAGCTTTCTGCCCGGGGTCTGTTTGCCCAAGAAACCGAAGCAGACTCTGAGGTCAAAGCAAGCGCGGCGTGGGGCGGCGAGATGGGCAGCGGCCCCGGAGACGCTGGGCTCGTGTTTTCTTTCTAAATCCCTCAGTTGTAGAATAAAAAGGAGCCTTTCTGCAGGGCTCCCGAAAGGGGGAACTCGGAACAAAACCTGGGGGAGGAAAGGAAACAAGGAAGGAAAAGGAGGAGCCAAAGTACACAGTTTGGGGCCGGGGGTGACTCGGGGTGGCCACGGGGCCGCTCCCGAGCCCTGCCCGGAGGGCGGTGAGTCCGCTCAGGAGGAAAGCTGGCGCTGGGGGTTTGGGGTGGGCTTTGTCCCCTCTTGGCAGCTGAGGTCGCTGGGACCCGCGGCTTGCTCAGGGCGATGAGCTCCCGAGCCCAGCAGGCAGGTCCCTGAGGAGGGAGCGCAGACCTGGACTTAGCTTGGAGAGAAAAAGAGGCAACATCGCCATTCCCGGTGCCCCCCCAGGGCCCTATGGCAAAGGCGGGATCAGGACGACCAGAGAGGCTCCGATGGCCACCCCCGAGCCCCAGCGCCGGGAGCTGGAGCAGCCGGACACCATTTCCTCATGGATCAAGAGGCGTGGGACCTGGGGGAAGCCCTGTCCTGGCCTCAGCCTCAGTTTCCCCATTTGTGAAATGGACCCAGCATTGTAGCTCAGGATCAGACAAAAGTCTGTTAGTGTTTTCCCAGCTTAAAACTCCGTGGCAACAGCAGCAGTCGACAGTAACGCTTAGTAGTAGTCGCTCGTCCTCCACCGTTTCCTGGACTTTACTGTGCTGGGTCTCGGCCATGTCAGAACCAGGGGATGGGGGATGGGAGGGGGCCAGCCAGGGGAGAGGAAAGCAGGGATGGACCTCCTCCGGGTGAGATGCCCCGTCCAAGGCCGGCCCTGGGACCACGAAGGCTGGTTTTCCTTCTGGTCCTCCCCTGAAGCTCCCCTGCCCCCACCCCCCGAGCTGGGCCCAAGCCTCTCTCTTCCCCCCTTTGTGCAGCATGGAGATGTGTGACCACCGTAACAACATCACCATGTGCCCCCTGTGCGACCGGACCTGCAGCTACTGGAAGCTGAGCTCCGCCTGCGCCACGGCCCGCGCCAGCCACTTCTTCGACAACCCGGCCACCGTCTTCTTCTCCATCTTCATGGCGCTGTGGGGTGAGTAAGCGGCCCGGGCCCAGCCTGGGCCAAGGGGCCACGGCCTTCCGTCTTGGTCCCCTCCTCCTGAATGGCCCACATGAGGGCTTCGCTGCTGCCGGAAGTGGAGCAAAGGAAGGCGGCAGGCCTCCAGTGCCAGGGGCCGTAACCCCTGCCTGGGGGGCTGACGGAGGGAGCACGCGGTGCCAGGTGTCTGTCAGCAGATCTCTGGCTTCTGCTCCTATTCGCTGTCTCTGTGAGCTCAGACCCAAACTGTCAGGGTCTCCTTGGGCCTCAGTTTCCCCATCTGGGCCAGACGATCTGGGCGATCCCTCTGCTCCAAGTCTGTGAGCTCGGGTGGCTCCTTGCTTATTCCTGAAAGCACGGCCTGCCTGGCAGCTCTGGGGCAAGGGAGTCAAGCCCCCCCGCTCAGGCCCGCGCACAGCCTTCGCCCGTCAGCCCGTACGGAGGAGAGGGGGCCACGGGGTTCAGGGCCTCCGGCACAGGGAGAGGATGGGGGATAATAGAGCTCCCCAGGCCCGATCAGCGCCCCCATTGGCGCTCACCATCCTCCTGCAGCACTTAGGCGTTAAAGCAGGCCCCAGCTCTCAGGTCTGGCACCCCCCTGGCTGAGTCTAGAACCAGGAACCCCTAGGCCTAAAGGTGGGAGACATTGCAGTGCCTCGGGGTCTAATGCTTATGTTCTCAAAGTCAGTCAGTTAATAGGCATTTATTTAACCTGCTGTGTAATGGGCTCAGTGCAGTACTTTAAATAATGTACATATAAAATACATACAGTGTAAAGTGAGGCAGTGTCCCGGGGGAGACCCTGGCAGTGGTGGTGGCTGGGAAAGGCTTACTAAGATAGGAGACGGTGAGTTGAGTCTTGAAGGAGATCCAGAGGTTGTGAAAAGTCATAAAATAGGATTTTACATCTGATTCTAGAGATGATCAGGGCCGCAGCTCACTGAGAGTGTGTGTGAGTGTGAGAGAGACAGAAGGACGGACTGGACTAGATCTGTGCTTTGCAAAAATCACTAGCCCTGGATGATTGGGTGGATTGAGCAGAGAACAGAGGCAGGCAGACCCCCCAGTAGCCATTGCAATAGTTCGGGTACAAAATGACAAAGTCTAGTGCAGAAGTAGGGCATCGTGATGTTGCAGAGGTGGAGTAATGGGATTTAGCAACAGGTCAGAGCGTGAGAGAGGAGCTGGAGGTGACCTGGCCTGGGTGACTTGGAAGGAGGAAGGCTTTGGCTAGAGCTCAGGGAAAGGGAAGGAAGGGGAAGAGATGATGACTTCAGTGTTAGGGTTGGTAAGTTTGCCATAAGGACACCCAGTGTCACATGACTAAGAAGTGGTTAGCGATTTGTGGCTCGAGGTCAGGTAGTTTAAGGCTAGACGTGGATTAAAGTCACCGAGATGACCACTGAATCCCCAAGGGCTGTAATGCAGAGAGAAGAGGGCCTTGATGGAAGTTTGGGGCAGGGGGACATCCATGCTGGATGATGATGCAGCGGAGCAGACTGAGGGGTAGCCACACAGGGAAGAACTGTACAAGGTTCAGGGCCTCGTGGCCCAATTCAAAAGTGGCTTTGGTGTGTCAGGAGGAAGGAGGTGTCAAAGGCTGCTGAGAGGGCGCAGAGGAGGAGGTGGAGAAAGGCCACAGAGGAGGAGGTGGAGAAAGGCCAGTAGAATTGGCCATCAGGAGATCTTGGGAACCTTGGGAGAGTGCAGTTGATGATTCTGGATTGTGGAAGTCATAGGGAGGAGCGAGAAGAGGGAGGTCAATGGCTTTCTCAGAGATGGGAGAGTCAGGCTTGGTTGGACCAAGGGAGGACACTTTTAAGGACAGGGCAATGTGTTCCTGGCTCTAGTCAGCAGAGGAGGGGGTAGTTGGCCGGGGGTTTGAATGTTAGTTGGAGAATGGAGTTGAGAGAGGAAGCGTTCTACCAGAGAAGGTGGCGAGGGGTGAGACTCCTGCGCATGTTGAGGAGTTTGCCTTGGAAAGGAGAGCTCCTGTGAGACGGGAGGGAAGGGAAACGTCTGAGTGATGTGAGTAGATCGTCCTTGGATTCCTTGGCCAAGGCCGTGACCCTGTGGCGCGTCAGAGCCAAAGACCAGTCGAGAACACGGCTCAGCTCCTTCCAGAGCTCAAGGTTCATGTTCACCCTGGGGTGGATGTCCAAGAACAACACAAACACTCAAGTGTGAAACGGCAAAGAGCAGCCAACGGGAAGCTCTCAGCCCTTCCTGAGGATGATCTTTAGAAGAGCCAGTTGGCTCCGAGGACAATGGCCCTAAGGCAGGGGTGCTCGCCTGGACCTCTCCCAGCCCTGCTCAGCTCCCTGTTCCATTGGCCCTTGTAGCAGTCGCCTTCCTCCTGGTCCTACTAAGCACCAATCTTCAAGAGGGCAGGACCTGATCTGCTTGAGATGAGTCTCACAAATGTTTGTTGAGTGTATGAGGGAGGGAGGGAGTGAATAAGTGATTGAATAAGGGGAATGAATGAGTGAATAAGTAGGTGAAGGGACCAGAGTCCACATTTATCCCTCTGGAGGGATCCCTGCTAAGCTGTGCCGGGGCTCAGGCCTCTGCCCTTTGTGAAGGGGAGACTTTGATAGATCAGGGCAAGGAGGGCAACTTGGAGACAATCTCACACGGGGATGGATTGAAGGAATCGGGTGTGTTTAGGCCATGAGTCAGGAGAGCTCTCTTCAGATCTTGGAAGGGCCCTCATGTGGGGAGGGTCCAGGCTTGTTCTGCTTAGCCACAGAGAGGAGAGAAGGGAGCCTGAAGCAGATTGCAGAGGCAGATTTAGGCTTGAGATTAGGAGACCTTCTGCCCAATGTGGAAGAGGTCCTACATCCTTGGGAAGGGTATCTGCTCCCCTTTTCTCCCAATCTAGGCTCTGTCCCTCAATCATGGACAAACAGAATCAGGAATGTGCCCCGTTCTCACTGGGCCCCTCCTCCCTAGCTTGTTGTTGCTGGAATTGTCCCCCAGAGACCGGCTGGCTGCTCCACCGAGATCAAAATGGCGCCCGCTGTTTATAAATTTCCGAATGATAGGAAGAAGTTACTAAGCAGAGAAAAAGTCTCAGGGTTTTGGGCAGAGGAGAAACACCTTGATTTTCCCTGTGTCCTCTACTTCC
This sequence comes from Sminthopsis crassicaudata, assembly GCF_048593235.1. Lineage (NCBI taxonomy): Eukaryota > Metazoa > Chordata > Mammalia > Dasyuromorphia > Dasyuridae > Sminthopsis > Sminthopsis crassicaudata. The sequence continues at coordinate 254,253,687 of NC_133622.1, forward strand.
TTGTACTGTATTATAAGCAATTGTTCCCCCAGGAAGTGAGGAAACAAAGGGGGAGCTTAGGAAAGAAAGGCTTCATCCAGGATCTCAGGCTGAAGCACGGCGTTTAGCACTCGGGAAGGGTTACCAGCGCTTGGGGAGCCCTCCGAAATAGGGCGCTAGCTTTCTGAAAATACCTCCTTATTCCCGGGCCTGTGGCAGTCCCGAGAGAAGCCTTCTGAGCCCATCTGCAGAGCCAGGGTGAACCAAGCCGCGGGGCGTGGCTTTCTCCAGGGACCGCTTCTGCCACAACCCTCATTTGCCATTTGGAGGCAAGCTGTTGTGGGCATCTTCCGAGAACAGCAGGGCCTCTGAGGAAGGTAGATAAAGACCCGGGCTTGTTTGTTGCAAAGTGAGCACGCAGAGCCACTCTCTCAGGGCCCCCCCAATTACCCATCAGCTCACCCTACATGAGTGAGCACAGGCAGGCAGAGGGGCAGAGGTCCTTTCATCTGTCAATCAGTAAACATTTACAAAGCCCCCACTCTGTGCCAGGGACCATGCTGGGCTTTGTGTTAGCCCTGCTCCCAAGGGTCTCCCATAATCTTGGGGGAAATGACATACCCATATATGAGAATACACAAAGTAAATACAGAGTGACTTCCCCATTTTACATAATCCTTGAATAGCTTGTTACTGGTTGCCTCTGCTAGGGCAGTGTTTGTAAATCAATTAATCAAGCCTGAAAAGGACTGCAGAAATTGGAGGCTTTGTTATTTGCATTCTTCTGAAGTCTTCCAGGGACCGGTTGCACAGGTTTGCCTCAGGGATTATTTGGACAGAACTCTCCAGATGTGGGTAATTAACTAGTCTATTTAGCATCCTCCTTGAGGTTGTGTCCTTGAGGTCTCCTGATATAGGGGAGAAAAAACCCTTCTTTGAATAGCAAGTGCAGCTGGAAAGCCTATAGCTACCCTCCATACCTAAGGACTTGCCCAGCTAGAAGCTGAGGAATTCCTCCTAAGGGGTTGAATTTTTACATCATAATTGAATTCCAAAAATTTTCTCTATTAAATTGCAGTTAAGTATGAGTGGAGAAACTGTAAACCCCGACCAAATCACAGATAAGGGGCCTGTAGAAAACATGGGTACAAAGTGTGTGAACACAGCCTTAGTCATGTCAAATCTAAACTACTTCATCCTGGATTTAAGGCCCTGTAACTGTTGCCATTTTTAAAAATTAAATTTTTGGCCCAGAATCTCTTCTTCAAACCATATCCTAACCATACCCTAACTACAATTAAAGTAAGAAAAAGGGAGAGGAAGGAAGAGAAACATTTTAATAGAATTTAATGGAAATGAAAACAAATTCAGTCATAACTGTGAATGTTAATGGATAGAACTTGCCCATAAAATGGAGGATAGTGGCTAAATTCATTAAAAAGCAAAACCTAACCATTAAATATTTAATTTTTAGAATTTAGAAACACACTTAAAACACAAAGATTTATAGAATGAAAATGAAGAGCGGGAATAGAATTGTGATTTTTTTTTTAAACAGAAGTACCAAGTTTGATCTCAGATTAAGAAACATTAAAAATAGATATGTTTCGGAGACATTGTTTCCAAAGCATCCATTCAAGAAGGCAAATTACATTAAACTTAAATGCTCCATTGATAATAAAACATTGTCAGTACTAAATATTTTATATGTATCTATGTACATGTGTTACACTCCCATTAAATGGCCTAACATCTAAATACCTGAAGGAAAAACCAGCTGAATTATTATAACACATGGCCACTGTCAGCAATTCAACATACCTTCCTTCAGCTTAGTCAACTCTACCAGAAATATAAACTAACTTTAACTAACTTGATTGCTGTCCTCACCCCATTTCCCTTACATGAGATTCAAAGGATTTTAAAGGTTGGAAGGAACCTTAATGATATTTTCTCAGCACCATGATTTCAAATTCATCCTCACCCTTGCTACCAAAAAGGGACTCTACCAAAAAAAAAGTATGTCATGAAGTGGTGGATGGGGGAGAATGATGCAATTCAATTTAATTTGCTTCAACAAACATTATTTCCATTTGCTTTAACCAAGCAAAGTTTACTCAGCATAACTCACAGCCCTTTCATGTGGTCCTTCAATTAACATGTGTGTGTGTGTGTGTGTATTTCCTGAGAACCTACTACATATTCCATAGATCCAGTGGGCTCCCAGTTGCCTTTAGAAGGAAAAAGACCTTATACCTGGAATGCTTCCCCTTCTCATCCCTGTCTACTGAGGAACTACTGGTGGCCCATAAGACTGATGTACTACTGTACTTCCTTCCCAAAGAAAGGAGAAGTTCCTTTTCTGGACCCAAACTTACAGTCTGAACTATAGTCAGTCCTGGGAAACCTTGGAAACCTCAGAGCAGTTAAGCACCCTTTTCTCCTATTCTTTGGCTCATTAAATCCCTTCCCTGGCACCTTTACGAATAAGTTTACTCATAATTTAGATTATGACTCACTTCTAGGATTTCCCCAAAGAGGGAGAGTCAAAGATACTCAATATGTGGATTTTTATCATGTAAAACACAGATAACTTATTCCTACAAAGAAATTTTTCCCACGTTCCCACAAAAGAAATGCAAAATGTAAAAGGTACCTAGCTCATGTTAACAAAATGTCATTGTTAATAGTATTTAGTAACCTGACTTTTAACAACTTAATACTTGTTTCATTGGAACATAAAGTGGTTGCAGGATGGCTAATTAAGGCATCGTTCATTTTGCCTCAGCTTCCACTGCCCAAGCTCCTAGTCCATCTCTTTGGGTAAAACTGCGGGTTGCGGTTTGGGCCAACCCTCTTGTTGTTGCTGGCCATCTTCTCTGGTGCAGGAACTGCCCCCAGCCATGTCCAGGCGGTCTTTCAGAAGTTAGAGCAAGCAGATTTCCAGGGCTGCCCCCAAGGCTACCTACAACTGACCTGAGAACGGTGTTAGCTGCCCAGAAAAGAAATGCAACATAAAAGGTGAACAGCAGCAGGATCACAGCAAAGGGCACTGCCCATCCTACCCACTCATCCTCCAATAGGTGTAGAGGCAGAATGTGGCTGTTCTTTTAGCTGGTATTCTTTTTACCCCATGCCCCTGCTGATGACACAGGGAAAAGAAAGCACTAAGGGACTGCTCAGAGCTTGCCATATCCTGCCCGGACGCCCATCCTCCCAGCATTGAGCCACCACATGGGCAGATGTAGGGGCCAAGAAGGGAAACTTCCAGGGTGCTCCATGAACAGGCATCCCTGCATCTGTTCAAAATCCTCTTCCTTGGAGCCTAATCTCCTCCATGAAGCCTTCCTTGCTCCTTCTAGTTATAATGCTCTCTTTCCTTCTTCACAAACTCCATCTGGTTTTCACCTTTGCCTTAACCCCTTCCAACCTGGGTTGCTATACCACATCTCTGCTTCCTGCCCCCCAGGAAAACATAAGCTCCCCCAGGACAGAGACCATATTATTTTTCCCCTTTGTCTCCCCATCACAGCCCCTTCCACAGAGCAGGCGTTTTATCAGCGTGTGCTCTCAGCAAGCCGTCACAGGCTCAGAACTGCACATGTTGGCAGGTCACCAGGGAGAAATTGGGCAAAAGGGGAAAAAAGGCTTTTGTATCCACTCCTTAAGGGTGTGGCAGAAGGAACACATAGTGAGGACTCCGGTGGGGACTTCCTTCTTCCTTCCCATCTCTCCAGAGGCTGGGCATCTTCCCTTGCCGAAGACCAGGCACGGGAAGCGGCTGACCCCAGAGGCACCAGCTCGGGCCCTTCCGTCCCTTGGTGCTCTCCGAAAGCCTCCTCAGGAGATTGCCTGCTTCCCATCTTGGCCCAGCCTAGTCCAGCATTCATTGCCGGCGGACGTCTCTTCCCTTAGAATATAAGCTCGTGGGTGGGCAGGGCCGGCTTTCTGCTTTTTAACCACAGCCCCCATGCCTACCATAAGGCCTGGCTCTGAGTAAGAACTTAAAGGGATCTGTACAGTGACTGATTAATTGCTCGAGGTCCTGCTTCTATGGAAGGCAGACAGGTGACTACTCTGAGGCCGGTGCTGCCTTCGGGCTTTTTAGGATACAATTTAGGCAAAGGAAGTTGTCTTGTTGGAGGGGTGCCCGCTGTAGCCAGGGGTGCTCAGAGATGTGGATCCTCCCCCAGAGAGGGGCAGTTCAATGCTTCTCCCTCTCAGGCTTCTTTCTGAACTCATCATCCCCCCTTTCTGCCCCCAGCACAGCCACAACCCGCTTCCGGCCTTGAGCTCCATCGGAGGCAGGTCCCAGCCTTGCCATCCCTGTGGGAACAAAGCTGGGTATTGAGGTGGCAGATGAATCACCTCCAGCCTGCTGTCTTAAACACAGCTGCCAGTTTCACTTGGCCCAGACGGGCCCCATGGCTGAGACAATTGACGGTAATCGCAGAGATTTTTTAAAGTGCTCTCACCCGGGATTGGAGAACTTTGGGACTTTGAGATCCAGCTGGATTTGTCATAGGGGACCCAGATCCCAAGCCTAGCTCAGCCCCTCCTCAGTTTCCTGGCACTTTAAAACCATTGGTGGAACCCTAGCCAACATTGGTTTGTAGGAGTGAGGAAAATATTTTCTGTAGACTTTTTACTTTGATCATTGTGAATAAAAAGAAAAATCCAAGGATGTGAGTTGCATTATAAACCCATTTTATAGATGGGGGAAACTGAGACCCAGAGAGGAAAAGGCTTTTTGTAGAGCTAGTACCTGAGATAGGACCCAAGTTCCCTTCATCCTTCCAGCCATGTGGCCGGCTTGCTTTCTCATCTGAAAACCGTGTAGTTCTCCACATTAGCCATCGGGACTGGCTGAGATGTGCTCCGAGGGGCTGCGGTTCTCAGCTTGGGTTCTCTGAAATGCTAGCCCATTCCTGGGCGTCTGCACAGAACCCGGACAGTGGGAGAGGCTCCAGTGACCTGGGCCTCCTGCGGGGAAGCGATGTTCCAAGATGGGGCAGTGCCTCTCCCCCACTGCCAAGAGCTGGAGCCTTGAATGCAATTTAATAAGTTAAACCCCCAAACGGAGGGAGGATTGAGGGCAGATCACACTGTGGTTTCTCTGCCATAATTAAAAGGCCTAAGACTGTAATTCAAGTGAACACTCATTAGGAGACTAAATAGGTCATTTTCCTCATGACTCAGTAAGAAGATTGTGGGTGAGAGGCCTTGGGAGAACCAGGCTTGCAGGTGCTGGGAAGGTCCTGTGTACAAAGACAGGCGAGAGCCACAGAGGTCGGAGGCCCCGACCTCAGAGCCCAGTGAAGCTCCGACGCCATCCGAGGCGAGCCCGCCCATGGATTAGAATCCCCTGCCCAGCAGAAACGGAGGTCCTCCAGCACGAGCGAGGGGGGTCACTGCCTCTGGAGGCCGCCCATTCCCCAAGTCCAAATCCACCTCATTCCTAGGTCTGTCCCCAGGGCCAAGCAGGACAAAGCTGGCTGCTGCTCCTCTCCAGGGCCCTTGGGATGCTTGGTGGCTGCTCCGACTGCCCACCCTGGAGTCCTGCCCAGGTTAAACATGCCCATTTCCCTTCTGCTAATCGACTACAGGCCCGTCACCATTCTGGCCGACTGTCCCTGGACATCTCCTGGAGAGCGGCGCCAGAAATGGAAAGCAGGAGTCCCCAGGGACCAGACCGTCCCCTGACTGATCTTGGGTGCTGAGCTGGCTCTCCTGGCTGCTGTGCCGTTGAGCTTGGGATCCCTTGAGACCCCTCGATCTTTTTCACACCTTCCCTTTGGAAGGAAGGAATTGAAGACCTGGGGCAGCCTCTTATTTCTCCTTTTTGATAACATCTGGCCCACACAGGATGCCATTAATTCCTCCCCTCCCTCTATGCCTGTTCAATTTAATGACTGTTCTGAAGGCCCTACTGTGCGCCAGGCACCGGAGGCACCGACATCGAGGCCTGCCCTTGGAAAACCGGAAACTCTCTGAAGCTGTGAAAAGAGAAAGCCCAGTGACCAAGCTGTGTTGCATGGGGGCTTATGTTAGCATGGGTGGGTAGCTCTGCAGAGACAGACATGCATGGTCCTGAGCAGGCTGTTAAAGAGCCGGTTGTTAAATTTTCAGTGGGAACATTTACACCTTGAAAATCGACAAAGGCTACAGATCAGGACTTGCTTTATTGTTCTGCTAATTATCTAGGCTTCAGAAAGCGATGAAGACAATGTTAAACATAGCCTTAAAAGTTTTTCGTGCTTTTTTCCCCCGGAGAGCCAATTGTTAAACATGTACCAGCATACCCAGGGTGTCCTCTAGGACACCTCCTGGGTGTTTGTGCTCAACAGTTTGACTCGGTCGTGAGGGAAAACTTGATTTTGAAGTAGAAGATTTCTAGAAATGATTGTGATGTAAAAAATTCTTAGGTGGCAGTGAAACTTAACATGTGAAAGAGGGAGGGAGGAGAGAAGGGAAGGAAGGAGGAAGGGACAAAAGGCACTGGGCCTGGGTTCAAGGGAGCCCCAGGTAGGACAATCCCCACACCCCCAAAGTGCCGGCACAGACCCAGCGTGGCCCCCAATTACCAGGCTTCGTTGTCAGGCCCGGCTGGGCCCCGGCTAGCTGGGCGACTAGTGGTGCTTTCTGGCCTCTATAGTGAAGGCTTTGGACTGAATGATCTTGATGTCTGTCGTCCCGGGCACAATCTGGGGGCACCCGCCTTGCTTCAGGCCATCCAAAGCCGTTGGGAGCCTTGAGATCCTGCTCTGGGCCAGGCAATGTTGGGACCAGGAACCCCAGGGGCCCTTCCCTAGGAAGCCGCTCTTTCTGTCTCCACACGCGTAACACCTGCCCCTCTTGGTCGCATCACTGGCCCCAGAGAAGGGAGTCGGCGGAGAGCCCGGTGTCCGCTGAGCTGCATGCTGGGAGCTCGCGCCTCTAAAGCGGGAGGATGTGGACTGAGCCCGGAGGGCTTGGTTGGAACCTGCTGGGGGAGCTCCCTACATTCAGACTAAAGAGTTCATGTGAAGAGCAAGAGAAGAGTGGAAGCTCCTGGAGCAGTGGGATGGCACCATCAGACCTGCCCTTTAGAAATCTCAGGATGGCGGCTGCAGGGAGGCTGGGCTGGGACTGGGGAAATGATGCCGGCTAGCAATTGGCTGTCCCGATCGCCAGCTGAGAGATGCTGAGGGCCCGAAACATGGAGGGATCCATGGGAATGGGCCAGATGAGAGAGAGGATCTCCCTGGAAATGCCAAGGTTTGACAGATGATTGGGGGGGGGCGGGAAAGCGAGGCAGGTCTGGTGGGGGGGAGCCAGCTGCAGTGAGAGGGGGCTTACCCCCTAGAGGCTGCAGAGCATTTTGAGGTAGGGCAGGGCTTGGGCTAGAAAGGATGAATTCCATTCGAACAAGTTGAGTTTGACATCTGGGAGGACATTATGGTAGAATGTCAAAAGAGGTCAGGGCTTGATGCTGAAGAGCAAGATTTCCAGATCTGAAAGTTAATGCTCTAGAGGTGGCAATTGCCCATGGGAACTGGTCAGCACTTCAAGATAGAGGTCTGGGTAAATAGAGAAGAGATGATGAACTTCGAGGGCCGGGAGCCAGCGGATCATTGATCCATCCAAGGAAAGTGAGGAGCAGTATCCAGACAGGCGGGGAGAAAAGGCCATGAGGAGGGTGTGTGGGACCGGTGGTGGCAGAAAACCGAGGAGGACTCCCACCAGGCGAAGGCCACGGAGTTTCCACTTCTGCCGTCTCCCGTGGCCTTGGGAGAACAGTTTTAAGTGAACAGTGGGCTTGGGAGCCAGTCTCCAAGGGGGTGAAAAGTGAGCGGGAAGCCGGCATCAGGAGCAGCAAGGGCAAGCGAAGGGGGCGCTTCGCTTGAAGGATGCGGGGACTCGGGTTTGTCGGCAAATGGGGAAAGAGCTCCCGGGTAGATTGTATGAGATGGCTCAGTCCCTTCCCTCAAGGAACTAATAGAAACATAAAACCTGGATAAAAATAACTCTGGGGGAAACTGTGGCACGTCTCGAGAGGAGAACAGAGTGCTTTGGGGATGGTTTCCAGCTGGAGATCCCGGGAAGGCTTCAGAAAAGAGCTGGCTTTAGAGCTGGGGCTGGGAGGCTGGGCTGGACCGGGTTGCAGGGATGCGGAGGCTGGAGGCGACCGTCCCAGGGCCCTGGGCCAGCCCGGCGGGGAGGGTGGGCCCAGTGACTCATTGTAACCTCGGCAGCGGGCGGGTCTAAATGGGGCTTCCGAGACCACTCGAAGTGGGTTCTGCCGGCCACGCGGATGTTAAAATCGCCCTGCGATTGACTCCCTTCTTTTCTCTTTACTCTGTCCAGCGGCCACATTTATGGAGCACTGGAAGAGAAAACAGATGCGGCTCAACTATATATGGGACCTGACGGGGTTCGAGGAGGAAGAGGTCAGTACCACCGGCTGCATCTGGACCCTTCACTCGCCTTAGTCGCCGGGGAGTTTGTTTGTAGGTCCCAAAAGAACTTGATGTCTCCGTGTGGTATGGGATGGTAACGTGATCCCTGTCCCAGGGCAGAAGGAAAATCTTGCACGTGGTCTGCCTCGGAACTCATTTCGGGATGTGTTGGAAGCCTGTTTGGTTACCAGGGAGACCTGCCCCACGTATGTGCAGGAATGCTTTGGACACGCTGGTGCGGTCATGGAGATTCCTGCCGCCCCAGACTCCCCTGGTGCTGTGGGGAAGGTGCTAAAAGCGGGGCCCGGGCCAGGTGGCTCGCTCCAGGCTTGCCCGCCGGCCTTGCCAGGGTAACACTAGACAGAAGGCAGCGACTCCCACCGACAGGGCCAGGGCCCAAGCCTCCCCCTCCTGGCAGCTCTGGGCTCACCGCTGAGACCGTGGGGTGTGGTTCGCAGCCAGGGGAGGAGGGAAGATGGAAATACTGAAGAGGACAAAACCCATTGGCCCTCTGGGATCTAAAAAAAGGAGGGAAGATTCAAAGTGTAATTATGGCTTGGTGGAAGGGCTTGCAGCCAGGGTTCTGTCTCCCCGGGATCTCCGGAGAAATGCCCTCCCTGACTCATCGGTAATTGCCGGTTTCCTTGAGTCCGGGCCCTGGGATCTCGTCACATGAAAAAGTGGGATCATTTATTAGAAATGTCTCCGACCCCAGAAGGGCCGCCCTCCGAAAGCCCAGCCCCCGTGATGAGTTCCCGGACACATCCTGGCGGGCTCTCCGAGGCTGTTCGTTTTTTAAGCCCCTTTAGGCTTTTGGGTTAGGAGGTAAAAGTCTCCCCAAATACACATGTCTAGGACAAAAGCAGCCATTACAGCCATTTTGATGGAGAGTGACCTTAAAAGTCAGAAACACAAATATGACTTTATCCCATTGTTCGATTTGTCCCTTGAGGATCCCCCAAACTCCCTTATCGTTCTCCAAAATGGAGCGCCCGGGCCCGGTGTGTGCCCCAGGCCGAAGGCGCGAGTCCCCCCTGATGGGCTCACACTTACCGGCTCACCAGAAGGCCCAGTGCTTTGCCCCCCAAAAGACATTAATCAAACAGCCTAGAAAACTCAGTGACCAGAAATGATCCCCATTATGTGGATACACTCTTCCAAAAGTTACTACAAAAATATTGGAGTACTCTTTTTTCTTTTTTTAACTGAGGCCATTGGGGGTAAGTGACTGGCCCAGGGTCACACAGCCAGGACAAAGTGTCTGAGGTCAGATTTGAACGGGGGTCCTCCTGACTTCAGGGCTGCCCCACAACAAAAATATTGGGCAGGGAACAAATGTAGAGAGCAGGGATGGCCAAGGAATATACATGCAAGTGTGTGCAGGGTATATATGAAGTGTGCAGGGCATTCACTGGGCAGGAGTGGGTCGCACGAGGCAGGAACGCAGGGGCCTCGGGCAGCTGTGGGGAGGGCAGACACATAGGGTCATGTGCACACATGGACAGAGCCTGATTTAATGAGCCTCTCCCAACCCTTACTAGGCTGTTGCTGAGATACCCGGGACTCACCTTCCCCTGTGAGTTAGAAAAAATCTGAGGCGACTGAGGCGAAGAGAAAAGGGGAATGGGGGAAGGTCCCTGTTGGGCCGGAGCTCCGCTCAGCGTGGCTGCCGCGCCCCAGGGTACCATGAGTGACCAGTGGACCCCAGGGCACCGTGGCTGGGAGGGCTGGCGTGGGGTCGCGGGGATCGCCAAGGCTGGCCTCTCCCATTTCCTGACCAGGGGCCTGGCTCCAGCAGAACTCAGGTTGTAGGAGGGAGGGAAGACCTGCACTATTGGTCCTGGGTGTGCCCCGGCAGACCTAAGATGGGGAGCAGTATTGCCGGGTCCTCCTGGGGGGCAGCCCCTGAAAGGCCCCGGGCGAGGCAGCCACCGTTCCCAAGCTGCAGGCCTGGAATTTGAACCCAAGGCCTCTGGCTACAGAGCCGGCCCCACAGCTACAGCGAGGATAGAAAGAGTCCGAGGGTGTGAGGTCTCCAAAGTGACTCCTGGGTGTGGGGCCGCTCTCCCGGCCCGCACTGCCCCCAGGCACTCCCAGGCCAGAAAAGCCAGCGCTGGTGCTCGCCTGAGGATCCCACCAGGAAGTTGGGCTCTCATTACTCATCCTGGGCTTCCCTCCCGCGAGCCATCCCACCCCATCCTCCGGGAGGTGGCAGGGCGATAGAAAGCCGCTCTACGGGGGCGATTTCCCAGACCCGGGGACCTGCTGGGCTCGGGATGGAACGTTCCCCAGCAGTCCCTTCTGTCCCCCTGCCGGCTCCGCTCTCCCCGGCTTCGCAGCAAAAAGAGAGGTGGTGATTTTGAGGGGATGTGTCCCCAGGGCCACTTGAAGTAATTGACAATTTGTTTCTTTCTTCTCCCCCCCCCCATTTACTGATCCGTGAAGGAGACCGTCAAGGTTTGGAACTTTTTGTGACTCCATTTCCTTCTCCCGCCCTGTCTCCCCGCAGAGAGGGACTTTCCGCTCACCCTGATGCTCGGCCAGCGTCTCATCTCCCCGCTTCCAGTGGAGCCTTCTTGGCCGGCTCCCCTGCCTGGGAGCCGCTGCCTTCTTCCCAGCAGTGCTGGCGTCTCTTAACCCTCGGTCTTTCCTTCTCATTTCTGTTCTCTGAGCTGGGCCGAGCGAAGCGCTGCCTTTGGGGGGGGGGCGGGGGTCCTTGCATCCGCCAGTGCTTGCTGAGCCTGTTCTCTCCCGCTCCTGTGGCTGCTCTGTGGCCCTTCTCTGGCGCCTGTCTCTGTGGTCAGCGAGTTCTCGCGCCGCCCGGGGCCTGCTGCCAGACATCAGAAGCTGCCCCGGGGAGGGGGGGCAGTTCCTGGGAGGCTGCGAGGAGGAGGGCCGGGGGAGGGGGAGGGCTCCAAAGGGCACAGCTCTGACCTGGCAGCAAGCTCCGGCGGCTCTGCCAAAGGGGCCTGGGGAGCAGGTGGCCGCGTGTTCCCGCTGGGGCCGGGCTGGCATCCTGCTTTATAACTGACCTGGCCCCTGGCCTCCTTCCACAGGCTCACCCGCGGGCGGAGTACGAAGCCAAGGTCTTTAAGAAATCCCTTCGGAAAGAGTCCCACCCGCACCGCGAGGTAGGTGCCCGCCTGCCCGGCAGGTCTCGCTTTATCCCGAGGGTCACGACCTTTGTGGGCCAGGAGTGGCCACTGCCTTCTCTCGGGGCCTGAAGCTGGCATCAGGGAGCTCAGCCGGAGGCACGTAGCAAACCCCTCCGAGTGCCAGGTGCGAGAAGAGGTAATGATAATAATAGTGGTGATGGCCATGGCACGGCTACATGTACACACGTGGGTGAGGGTGCAGTGCTCCCAGAGCACTTTACACAGGATCGCTTATTCGCTTCTCATAACCCTAAGAGGTAGGTACTATGTCATCCCCATTTTACAGATAAGGAAACTGAGACTGAGGTTAAATAGCTTTGCCAGAGTCACACGGCTGTTAAATGTCTGATGTAAGATTCGGACCCACTGGTTCCAAAGTCAGCTCGCCGTGGGCCTGCCTCAGGAAAGTGGAACTCTGTGGGGAAAAGGCCTTGCTGATGCTGAAAAGTAAATACAAACCATCTTCCCCCTGGCTGCAACGGCTGGGATGTGGAGGTGGGGAAGGGAGAGGATAATATTTGGGGGAAGGAATTGACCAAGAAAAGACCCTTCTAGGATGTGGCGGCTGAGCTGGGGCTAGAAGGGAGAGCAGGGTTCCAGGGGGAGGACAGAAGGAAGGTCACGGTGTGGCCGTGAGGTCATTCTGGGAGGACCTTAAATGCCAACCAGGAGTTTCTACTTTGGCAGCTTAGCTTTTGAGCAATAGGGAGCCCCTGAAGCTTCTTGAGCTGACTCACCCTGTGCTTTAGGGATACCTTGGAGCCCTGCCTTTGTTCTTAGGCTGGCCAGGCCCTCTTCAAAGTCTCATGACCCCACAGAAGGGCCCCAGGACCTGCAGCAAACAGTCATAATTGCACTGGAGGAAGGACTAGGAGCTCCTCCTCCAAAGCTCTCCCAGTGTCGGGATTGGGGCTTATGCCCAGAGCTGTAGGAGGCAGCCCCGGGCCACTTTTGTGGGCTCTTGCCCATACTGACATTTGCCAATCGTAGACCTTCCCCGACCTCCACAAGGAGCCTTGAGCGCTCCCTCATTTGGTCACATCCTGAGGATGAACAAAGCTCACCAGCTCCAAAATCAGATTTCCCATCAGCCTTCTCAGGCGCTGCCGCAGGGCATCCGGACAAGAGTTGATCCCAGAATTGGGAGCTGCCTGGGCAGGCCTCTTGACTAGAAAGGCTTTCCGGGGGCCTGGGCCCCTCACGGCTAATACAGGAAGTCCTTACCTGCATCCTGAGTCAGAGTTTTACCTTGTACATGTAGCAAGCATTTATTAGGCACCATCAGTGCTGAATGCTCGGCTACCCCCCCAAAAAAAAAAAAAAAAGGATAATAAAACAATCCCTTTTGTCAAAGGATAAGGGGAGACAACTGTCATGGATCAGCTCGAGACAAAATGCATGCTTCTCAGAAGGAAGCCATTAGCACTAAAGGGAAGCAGGAAAGAGAAGGTGGGACATTAGCTAACACTTGGAGGAAGACAGGGAAGTCCAGTAGGTGAAGATGGGGGAGAGGGCAAGTTCTAGCTTGTGAAAGAACTTACGGAAGGCCAGGCGGTCAGTCCCATGGAGTCACAGAGGAGCTAGGAAAGGCTTAGAGGGCCAAATGGCATTTAATATTTGACCCTGGTGGCCACAGGGAACTTCTGAAGTTTACTGAGGGAGCAGTGCTGGCTAAGTGGAGGCTGGATTGGAACGGGGAGACACTGAGGAAGGCAGACTCCCAGCAGCTCTGCAGGGAGAGGCTCAGCCTGGCGGTCATCCCAAAGAGCACAAGGGGATATCTTGGAGAGATAAAAACAACAGAACTCAGAGAAGGTGGCCGTGAGAGTGAGGAGCTGATTTGAGCACTGTCCGGGTGGCTGGGTAGGGTGGCAGTGCCCTCAATAGCCTGCTCAGTTGGACTGGACCCTGGGAGCTCCTTCAGTGTCTGGTGACTGGCAGCAGACAGAAATCACTAGGGCAGGATCCTTCCCCCAACTCTTTTCTTCTATGGCCCCCAGAAAAAGAATCCTCCTCCCTTTGACTGTCTTTCCAACTCTGCCTGGAGGCCTCTTCAGAATGTGGTTCCCTCCCACATGAGACCATTCCTGCCCCCCCCCCCCGCAACTGGCAGGGCACTGCCCCAGCCCCAAACCATTCCGGAGTAGTTTTTTGAGCAATTTAATTGTTTTATTAACAAGACCAAGAGTTTCAAAAGAATGGCAATTTTAGTCGTTTTATCAACAAGACTGAGAGGTTATTAAAAAGAACAGTGATTTTAGTCATTTTATTAACAAGACTGAGAGATTAGTACAAAGAACTGTGATTTTAGTCATTTTATTAACAAGACCAAGAGGTTACTAAAAAGAACAACGATTTTAGTCGCTTTATCAACAAGAAGAGAAGTTACTAAAAAGAACAGTGATTTTAGTCGTTTTATCAACAAGACTGGGAGGTTATTAAAAAGAACAGTGATTTTAGTCATTTTATCAACAAGACTGGGAGGTTATTAAAAAGAACAGTGATTTTAGTCGTTTTATCAACAAGACCGAGAGGTTACTAAAAAGAATGGCAATTTTAGTCATTTTATCAACAAGATGAGAAGTTATTAAAAAGAATGGTGATTTTAGTTGTTTTATTAACAAGATCAAGACGTTACTAAAACGAACGATGATTTTAGTCATTTTATCAACAAGACCAAGACGTTACTAAAACGAACGACAATTTTAGTCGTTTTATTAACAAGACCGAGAAGTTACTAAAACGAACAATGATTTTAGTCGTTTTATCAACAAGAAGAGAAGTTACTAAAAAGAACAGCGATTTTAGCTGTTTTATCAACAAGAAGAGAAGTTACTAAAAAGAACGGCAATTTTAGTCGTTTTATTAACAAGACTGAGAAGTTACTAAAAAGAACTGTGATTTTAGTTGTTTTATCAACAAGACGAGAAGTTATTAAAAAGAACGACGATTTTAGTCATTTTATTAACAAGACAAAAGGTTATTGAAGCTTTGGCTGTCTCTTCCCAATCTACTTTGTATTTTCCCACTCATCTGTCTGGGATGAGCTCCTTGGTGTGGAGAACGGGTGTCAGCTTGCCTTCCCTCCCTCCAGCAGGGGCTCTTTGAGAGCAGGCTTTGCTCTGGACCGAGGGTTCTCAGCATCTCTCCCAGTGCTGGCCCAAATGCCTGGATGATTAAAAGCTTGTGCTCTGAACTGAGTTTAGAAGCCCAGAGCTGATGAGCTAAGAAGAAGGAGCAGCATTTCTGGAGCACCGAAAGCTTGGCGGGAGCTTTCCGTGCATTTCTCTGCCAAGAAACTTGGGAGTTCGGCACATTTGTTGTTCCCATCGTTCAGAGCAGGTCACAGAGCCTATCATGAGTCACGTGGCTAAGAAGTGTCTGGGCTGGGATTCCTGACTGGGCCCCCAAAGCATCTTAGACTTGGGGCATCTTGACCAATTCCCCCATTTGACAAATGGAGGAACTGAGGCCCTAGGAGGTGACCCCTAGAATCTCATCATCAGCCACAGTGCAAGAATGGGCCCAGACCTTGGTGCTTAGGACAGAAAGAAGCAATGGGATAGGTAGGAGTGACAACTCATCCTTTCTCGATTGTGTGGGTCCCTGGGGCTTGTGCCAGTGGAGAGCTGAGGAGACCGTCGGGATCTCGGCATCCAGTCCCTTCATTTTCAGGGGGAAGGAGGAACCCCAAGCACAGTGTGGTACAACAGGATGGGGGAAGAAGCACTTGTGACAATCCCTGCACCAGGGCCTTCTCCTGGGAGCATCGTGCATGACAGGAAGTGCGGAGGGATTCTGAGGGGCAGAGTGTGCTGGGACCGAGGCTTGGAGAAGCCAGGATTTAGAAGGAAGTGAGGGATTGTCCAGCAGTAGCGGGAAGGGATGGCATGCCTTCCAGTCAGGAGGAGCCCTGTGGACAAAGGTCCCGAGATGGGAAAGAAGCGATGGCCTTGGATGCAGATTTCCAACTTTCCCATGAGCCTCCATGCCTGGGCAGCTCTCTTGCTGCTAAAATGAAGGTCCTGGCCTGAAGTCTAAGGCTTCCGGCAGCTCCTAGTCCGACTGCGTGTTCAGATCCCAAGGGCCTGGCCTTGCCCAAGGCTTCCAGAAAGAGAGGACTCCACTTGGAGGCTGCGGCCTCTCAGGTCCCAGCTTTCCAGCCCTGGCTCTAGCACTGGAGATGGGCCGTGGTCCAGCATGGTGGGCTTGGCCCATTCCGTGCTCGACCTTTCTTCCCAAATGCCTCTTTCAGAGTGGAGCCCCAGCCGTCCATCTGCCCTTTGTTTAAATTGAGCTGAAGCAGAAAATAGCCTTAGAGCGAACGAGGTGCAGAGCTGGCTCTCTGGCGGGGTGGGCGAGCAGGAGGCAGCGGGCACGGGCACCCCCGCGGGTGGCACCCCAGCGCCCACTCCTGTTTTTGCTGCTCCTTTCTCCCCCTGCTCTCAGAAGCCTGGACGACGGCTAAAGGAGCCTGCAAACTAGTGGGGGAAAAAGTGCCTGCTTTAAGGCAGCCCCGGAGGGGGTGAAATGGATGCATTTCCTTTATCCAAGGAACCAAAATGACTGGGCGTTGGTCAAGAACCCAAGTGAAGGATCCCATTCCCCATGTTCCCTCACCCAGTCAACTCCGGCTGCTCAGACTTTGCTGCCCGACTTTCACGCCATCTCTGCTGCTCACCTAGCTGCCAGGGAGAGAGGGGCACTGTGCAACCAAGCCTGGGATCGGTTTGGAAGGAAGGGCGACGTGAGAGGCTTCTGACGTGAGCGGTTCCTGCCACATGACGGATGTGTTTGACCCGGAGGACTCCTCAGCTTGCCCGGAGTGCCCGTGCCCATCCAGCCGCCGGGGGAAGGCCCAGGATTTGTTTTGGAAGCAAGGGCAACGTGAGCGGTCCCTGACTCAGCGGTTCCTGCTGCGTGACGAACATGTTGACCCGGAGGACTCCTCAGCTTGTCCGGAGTGCCCGTGCTGTTTTTGCTGAGCGTGCTGCCCCCTTGCCCCCTGGCACGGTCTGCAGGGATGTTTTACTTTAGAAATGGCACTTTGATAGTTGAGAAAAACCAGAGTCCTCCAGCCCCTCCAGGAAAGCCGGCCGGGCCAATGGCGTGTTTCTCAGTAACCGTGTGGCCTCCCGGGCTTGATAACCATCTTCTTGGCTCTCAGGGCGAGAGGGCTAAATGAGCAGGTTCCACAAGGGGCTGATTTCAGCCTGATCTGGAGGAGGTAAATGCCTCTTCTGGTCGGAGGCAAGCCTGGTTCCCCTGGCTTGGGAGGGGCCGGAGCACCGCTGAGCCTCCTGGGGTCCGCCCCCGCCTCATGCTCATAGCAGACAGAAGCCCCCTCCTTCCCCCAGGGCGGGGATGAGTGACAGTTTTATGTTGCAGATCTATAAGGAGAAGCTGACGTGGAAGGACCGATTCCCTGCCTACATGACCAACTTCATCGGCATCATCTTCATGGTGAGTGTTCGAACATCACAGGCCGGCCCGGGGCCGGGGGCGGGGGGTGATGCGGCAGGGGTCCTCCTGCTGGGCTCCGGGGAGGCTGAGGCAGAGGGGAGGCGGTCCCTTCCCCAGGGGCTCACCCCTCCTAACATGGGCGGACATAAATGCAGGGCAGACACAGCGGTCAGGCAAAAGGAAGCAATGAGGCTGGGGCAGAGACTGGTGCGAGGGCCCCTGCCCTGGCTGAGGGGGCCCCCGGGGCTCTGCTGGGAGGGAAGGCCCCAGACCGCCGCAGCCGCAGCAGGGCTCCATCGGCTCTAAGCCACCTTCAGATATTCCTCTGGTCCAGGAAAGCAACAGTGATAATCATGATAATAATGTCAAATGTGCCTTCCTTCTGAACCTCCCTGTGAGGACCGCCAGGTGGCCACAGTGGGTGGGGCCCTGATCCTGCAGTCCCGGCCACGAGTTCAAATCTGCCCCAGACACTCACTGGCTGTGTGACCCTGGGCAAGTCCCTGCTCCCTGTGTGCCTCGTCTGTAAAATGAGCCAAAGAAGGAAGTGGCGAATCCCTCTGGGATCTTTATCAAAAAATGAGCTGGTTGTGACTGAAAAAACCACAAAATAGCCGGTGGGGTGGATACGCCTGATTGGGCTGCCCCACTTTACAGATGAGGAAACTGAGGCTGACCCAGACAAGCCATTATACTGTGGGAAACCTTCATGTGGGTTGTCTGAGTGCCCCATTCAGAAGGAGAACTAAGAACAGGGATTGTCTGTATCCCTCCCTGGTAATTTGCATACAGTATAAGTCTAACCCTAAATGCATACAGTAAGTGCTCCATAAATGCTTTATTTCATGCTCTGTTCCTCAGGAAAGCCACATTAGCTGTGTCCAATAGGAAGGGCCGAGGTGGGCCGCTTGGACCCCCAGCTTCCCCCCGCTCACTCCGCTACCTCATCCGGTCCTCGGTGCGAGGCGGGATGAACACCGTTTTTCTGTCTCCCTCCCAGATCGGGCTGACGTTCGCCATCGTCTTCGGGGTGATCATCTACAGGATCTCCACCGCAGCCGCGCTGGCCATCAACTCGTCCCCCTCCGGCCGGGCCAACGTGCGCGTGACCGTCACCGCCACGGCCGTCATCATCAACCTGGTCGTCATCATCATCTTGGACGAGGTCTACGGCTCCATCGCGCGCTGGCTGACCCAGATCGGTGAGTGGCAGGAGGCCTCCCCCCGGGGCCGCGGGGGAACCTCTGGGCGGCGCCTTGAACCCCCAACCCGCCTTCTCGGTTTCAGAGGTGCCCAAGACAGACAAGAACTTTGAGGAGCGGCTGATCTTCAAGGCCTTCCTGCTGAAGTTTGTGAACGCCTACAGCCCCATCTTTTACGTGGCTTTCTTCAAAGGCCGGTGAGCTCCACTAAGGAGAGCCGAGAGTCCCCCCCAGCAATTCCCCACTTCCACCAGGGGCCCCTCCCAACACGAGAGTCCCCGGGAAAACACTGTTTCCCAAGATCCTTTGGTCTCCCACTCAGATGAAAACAAGCAGAGAAAGGCAAAGAGGGGGGGGAGTCCTCTCTACCCCCCCTTTGCTTGTTCTGAACCCTTGCTTTTATTGTGAGTTGGAGAGAGGTAGAGAGAGAGACAGAGAGAAATACAGAAAAAGAGAGACAAAGGAAAAGGAGAGAGAAAAACCGAAGAGAAAGGAGAAAGAAAGAGAGGGGGAGAGGGACAAAGACAGAAACAGAGAGGGGAGGGAGGAGAGGGATAGACAAAAACAGAGGGAGAAGGGAGAGAGACAGAGAAAGGAGAAGAGAGAGACAGAGAGGGAGAAAGAGAGAGAGAAAGGAGAGAAAGATTCAAAAGACAGGAGAAAGAGAAGGGAGAGAGACAGAGACAGAGAGGAAGAGAAAGGAGAGAGACAAAAGTAGAAACAGAAAGAGAGAGAAAAGAAAGAGAAAAGGAGGGAAAGAGAGGGAGAAAAGAGAAAGACAGAGAAGGAGGGAGGAAAGGGGAGCAAGGAAGGAGGGTGAAGAGACAGACAGACCGACTGGAGCCTGTCTTGACCATCATTGAGACCATATGGTCCTGTCTCCCATCAGGCCACCAGATCTTTATCGGGCAGGAGGGTCTGTCTTGGGCAGGAGGGTCTGTCTTGGGCAGGAGGGTCTGTCTTGAGACCGGGCAATGTCTGGCGAGAGCGGGGTGTGCTCCTGGGCTGCCCCTGCCTGGCCCAAGATGGCTCCGGAGCGGGTCCAGCCTCTGTTGGGAGGCAGAGCTCATCCTCCTCCTGACCTCAGCCCCCACTTTGTCCTCCATCCATGGTTTTCTGTTGGGGAAGATAAACGCCTTGCTTCTCTCCCCTGCCCCGCTAAGGGATGTTCCCAAGCGGGGGCCTGTGGGCCATTGTGGGAGCAGATGAGAGCAGTCCCCAGCCCAGCTCATTCCTCGGGTCTCACCGGGCAGTGGGGGAAGGGGGAGGGCTCCCGTCCCATGATGCCCCGGGAGCTCAGCCTCCCCCCCCCTTCTCCTCCTAGGTTTGCTGGACGCCCAGGCGACTACGTCTACATCTTTCGCTCCTTCCGCATGGAAGAGGTAACGGCTCCTCCCCCCCAGCTCGGGCCTTGTTTCCATGCCCTGTAACCTCGGGACCCCGTCCTGGGGCAGCAGTGGGGAGCAGCGGAGCCTCAGTCCCAGGGCAGCGATGTTGGCTCCTTGTCCCCTCCCCAGACCCCTCTCCCGTCCCCCCGGTGTGTTATTGAGCTCGGGCCGTGGGTGAGAGGGCTCCGGAGGCTCCAGCCGCCAAACTGTCGGATGTTTCCTAGTTTTAAGAACAAGGCAAACGCCAGCACCTGTAGCTCAGACTGGCAGGGCTGCCTCCCGGGCAGAGCACCAGACGTCCGTGTCTTCGCCCTGCCAGCGGCTCACGCCAGGCTCGGTCTCCCCAGATCGACAAGAGGCGCCCGGGGCGGGGCTAGCCTTGGCAGGGAGATGCTCTGGAGGGCTCCGAGCCCGCTGCTGCCCAGGGGGAGGCAGGGAAGGAGAGGGGGGCCCGGGGCCTGACGGGACCTCCTTCCTCTGTGTCCTAGTGCGCTCCCGGGGGCTGCTTGATGGAGCTCTGCATCCAGCTCAGCATCATCATGCTGGGCAAGCAGCTGATTCAGAACAACCTGTTCGAGATCGGCATCCCGTGAGTGACCGCGGGCGGGGAGGGTGGGGGCTCCTCCCCTCTCAGGCTGACTGACAGGCCCCTGACTGGGACGCTGGAGCAGGGGATCCCCGAGGGCCCTCCCCCCAACGGCCTCTGGCAGAGGGGGTGTAGACTTGGGGCAAGATCGGCTTCTCTCTGAGCCTCCGCACCCTTCTCTCCTGGCCTTCGGCCTCTGACAGGGAAGCCAGGGCCCGGGGGGTCTTTTTCCATGGCCCGAGTCATAACTGGTGAGCCAAGACGGCGCGTCCCGGCGGCTTTCGGTCTAGAAGTCTGTAGGTGCTCCTCGGGGCCCCCCAGGAACCCTTAGCTCTAGAAGCCACCTCACGACCCCGCGTCTGCCTTCCAGGAAAATGAAGAAGTTCTTCCGCTATTTACAACAGCGGCCCACCGACCACGAGGAGTCCACCAAGAAGCGGAAGCGCTACGAGGTGGACTACAACCTGGAGCCCTTCGCGGGCCTGACCCCGGAGTACATGGAAATGAGTAAGGGCGAGTGAGAGAGAGTCAGCGGGGCGGCGGCCCCCCGAGGGGCAAGGGCAGAGGCCCCCGAGGGGTGAGGGCAGCAGCCCCCCAAGGGGCAAGGGCAGAGGCCCCCGAGGGGTGAGGGCAGCAGCCCCCCGAGGGGCAAGGGCAGTGGCACCCCCCACCCCGAGAGGCCGAGGTGGCCCCTGAGGAGTGAGGGAAGCCCTGTCTCTGGGGGCGCTGGGGAGGAAAAGGAGACCGCCCACCAAGGACAGAGGCACCCGTTGGCAGTTTTGCCATGGAGGAATTTGTATAAAATTCCCAGGGGGAAGCTCTCCTTCCCTTCACCAACGTCGTGGGGACTCGTCACTGCCGCGGCCCCTCAAAATCCCCGATTAGAGCGATGAGGGGCTAGGACTTGGGGTCCTGGGGAGCAGTTCTTTACAGGATGGAACTTGGCTCCTTGGGAGATGTCGGCCAAAAGTTAGGGGTAACAGTTCTCTGGTCACGAGGCAAGACGGTCGCCTCTGCTGCCCCCGGCACCCCGACGACCGCTCACGTGTTGTTTCTCTGTCGGGTGAGAAGGAGGAAGCCGACAGCGGGCCAGGCATTCTGGGTAGTTGCTCTCCCCAGGGAAGAACCCTTCTCTTCCAACTGCCGTTTTAGTCAAACCGAGCCCGTGCTGTCACTGCCATTCAGAATTACTTTCCAGAATGCAGGCAGGAATATGGCCTGTTTGAGGTTTAAAAACGAAAAAGAGATTTCTGTCCAGAGCGGGCAGCCAGCGTGCATTTATTAAGTGTGTGCTGTGTGCGGGGGGCCGCACAAACACTGGTGAGTCCCAGAAAGGCGGGCGTTCGGGCTCTTCTGTGACAGCTCCAGCCTCATGGGGGCACCCCCATCCGGGGCCGGCTTCCAGCCTCTCCCGTGTCATCGGACGTGGGACCGGGGCGGGCGCCGTCACTTCCAAAAGCTCAGGGGTGCCCCTGCCCTGCCGGGGGGGGGGGCTGTGGGGTGACACTGAGGGAATCACTGGGCCCGAGGGACCGCCCCCAGCTAGGGCAGGGGCCATGTATGTGTGCAGATACTTGTATATGTGTAAATATACACGCATTGACTCCTGTGGACATGCACACGGATATGTCCATACATATGCATGTCTTGTAAATGTGACACATATCTGCTTGTATGTGTACACACAGACATATGTGTACACACAGACATATGTGCATACACATGACTCTGCATGTACACGCCACACATTTACTTGCACGTGTACATATACATGCAGGTATATAGGCAGATATGCTTATATGTGTATCTATACATACATGTATTTAATTGTACATGTACACACAGATATACACGCACATGCATGATGTGCGTACATGTGACCACCGATGCATGCATGCACATTTACTCATATATGCGTGTACACAGCTACTTACTTGTATATGTGTGTACACATGTGTGTATGTTTACTTGTATGTGTACATATGAACATGTGCAGTGCAAATGCACACCTATCCACTTGCATTGCACACACACACACCTTTCCCTGTACACGCATGTACACACATGCCTGTTTTTCTTGCAGTAATCCAGTTCGGGTTCGTCACGCTGTTCGTCGCCTCCTTCCCACTGGCGCCTCTCTTTGCCCTGCTCAACAACATCATCGAAATCCGTCTGGACGCCAAGAAGTTTGTCACCGAGCTGCGCAGACCCGTGGCCGTCAGGGCGAAGGACATAGGTAAGGCGGCTGGGAAGGGCGAGGCGGCCGTTCCTCTGGCTCCGTCCGTCCCAGGCGCTCGCCTCCCCCGGCAGCCCGGGATCAAGTGCTCAGAAAGGGGGTGTCCAGGGGGCCTCTTATGCCTGGATATCCGGGCTTCTTATCGCCGTCCCCCCTGACTGATCCTGCTTCTCGCAGGATCACGGGGGGAAGGTCTGGGGGATGAGAATTCTTTTCTTTTTTTTTTATTAAGTGATTTCATTTTGTTGTATTATTCTTATTCTTATATTGTAACAGATTTTTATATATGTTATATTCTCATTTTTTTATATTCTTATAATATTGTCAGTATTTTATATTCTTATAATATTGTCTCATATATTTGAAAAACAAAATGTTTATCAGAGAAACTTGATGCAAAGTTTGCTCCTTCCCAGTTTCCTGCTTTGCTTCTAATTTTAGGTATAGTGATTTTTTTTTTTTAATTACAGCTTTTTATTTACCAGATATATGCCTGGGTACTTTTTTTCAGCATTGACAATTGCAAGACCTTTTGTTCCAATTTTTCCCCTCCTTCCCCCTCCCAGATGGCAGATAGACCAATACATATTAAATATGTTAAAGTATAAGTTAAATACAATATATGTATACATGTGCCAACAGTTGTTTTGCTGTACAAAAAGAGTCGGACTTTGAAATAGTGTACAATTAGCCTGTGAAGAAAATCAGAAATGCAGGCGGACAAAAACAGAGGGATTGGGAATTCTATGTACTGGTTCATAGTCATCTCCCAGATTTCTTTCGCTGGGTGTGGCTGGTTCAGTTCATTCCTGCTCTATTGGAACTGATTTGGTTCATCTCATTGTTGGAGAGGGCCACGTCCGTCAGAATTGATCATCATGTAGTCTTGTTGTTGACGTATATAATGATCTCCTGGTTCTTCTCATTTCACTCAGCATCAGTTGATGTAAGTCTCTCCAGGCCTCTCTGAAATCATCCTTCTGGTCATTTCTTACAGAGCAATAATATTCCATCACATTCATATACCATAATTTATTCAGCCATTCTCCAACTGATGGGCATCCACATAGTTTCCAGTTTCTGGCCATTACAAAGAGGGCTGCCACAAACATTCTTGCACATACAGGTCCCTTTCCCTTCTTTAGTAATTCTTTGGGATATAAGCCCAGTAGTAGCACTGCTGGGTCAAAGGCTATGCACAGTTTGATAATGTTTTGAGCATAGTTCCAGATTGCTCTCCAGAATGGATCCATCCACAATTCCACCAACAATGTATCAGTGCCTAAGTTTTCCCACATCCCCTCCAACATTCATCGTTATTTGTTCCTGTCATTCTAGCCCCAATCTGACAGGAGTGTAGTGGTATCTCAGAGTTGTCTTAATTTGCATTTCTCTGATTAATAATGACTTGGAGCATCTTTTCATATGGCTAGAAATAGTTTCAATTTCTTCATCTGAGAATTGTCTGTTCTTATCCTTTGACCATTTATCAATTGGAGAATGGCTTGATTTCTTATAAATTAGAGTCAATTCTCTGTATATTTTGGAAATGAGACCTTTGTCAGAAACTTTAACTGTAAAAATGTTTTCCCAGTTCATTGCTTCCCTTCTAATCTTGTCTGCATTAGTTTTGTTTGTACAAAAACTTTTCAATTTGATATAGTCAAAATTGGGGGATGAGAATTCTGAGAGCTTCTGTCAGCCCCAGGCCCAGGATGCCGGCGGGGGGAGCCCACAGGAGGACTGAATGGGATGGGGCAGCCAGGTAGCCTGGAGGATGGAGTCAGCCCCTGGCTCAGCAACACCTGTGCCTGATATGGAGGAATATTGAAAGTAGCTCATACGTTTCAGGACTCAGCTGCCATTTTCCAAGTGACAAAACTAAGGAAAAGAGAGGGAGAAACTGATGTCATCTGTCCCTGTCAGAGGAACAGTGGGAAGGACTGGGGATCTTTTCCCAGGAGGAAGCTGCCATCCATCTTTGGTGCTCGATGGGCTGCTGCAGACATTGGCCCCTTGTGGCTTGGCCCACCAGGGCAGAGCTGGAGCAGGACGGAAAAGAGCCATCAAAATGGAAAGCGAGCCTTCTCTCCCCTAGAATTAGCCTGAAAGGGAATGGGCAGCCCCGGGATTTCCCGCCCCACAAAGTCTGCAGTAAAGGCTGGATGACCGCTTCCCAGGCACTCTAGCTGAGATTCCTCTGCAGCTAGTGTGCTGACCGCAGGGATCCTGGGCTCGCTGTTCGAGGCTTCATACCCTCCCAAGGGCACCCCTCTCCCGCTCTCTATTGGACCTTTGTCTCCTCACACCATTCCCCTGAGGATCTCATCTGCTTGTTCTCCAACGTCTCTGCCGAGCCCCGGGTCTGCAGCTCCCTGCTGGACAGTTCCGCTGGACAGGCCTTGGACTCCATGGAGCCCGGTTGGAAGTGACTGATCTCAAGCCATGGAGCCACGTCAGAAGTGACTGATCTCAAGCTCTCGCTGCTGCTTTCCAGGCGCCGGAGTCCTTCCGTGACCCTCGCTCCACTCACCCTCAGCTGCCAAATCTTGTCGCACCTTCACCTGGCCTCCCTCAGGCCTCCCTCGGGCCTCCCTCGGGTTTCTCTGCTCTGGCAGCCCCTGCTCTGGTTCCGGCCTCTCTCCAGCTTCGGCAGTCCTCCTCCAAGATCCTCCTCCCTGCCCTCCCTGCCTCCAGGCTCTCTCCTTTTCACTCCAGCTTCCTCCCCGATGCCAGAGGGATCCGCCTAAACCCAGCCCTGATTGTTGTCTGTGCCCAGGTGGATCCGCACCTGCTTGGAACTTCGGCACCTGCTCTGGGCACCAGAGCCGGGAGCCAGCGGAGGGAAAACCCGGGAGCGCCCCGATTCCCCGGCCGGCTTGCCCTCTAGCCACCGCACCACACTTATGCGCTCTCACCAGACCCGTGGTGGGCATCTGTGAACGTTTCCTGCTGGAAGGAACCTCAGGAGTCATCACCTTCAAAGCCTCTCCTCCAATAAAGTCCTCGGTTCCATTCCTTTTTTGCACCGTTTAAAAGTGCTGTTGGTGCAGAAAGCATCGCGGGGTTCCTGCTTTGCCGTGGAGGACCCGGGCACGAGGAACATGAGGAGACCCGGCCAGCGCCCACTGCCTCCGCCTGCGCCCTTGTGCCAGTCGGGTGCTGTTCTCCCCCCAGGGCCGAGCAGACGGAGAGCGCCTCCTCCTCTGGCCCCGCGCTCCCTCCCTTTCTGTCTCTGGGGCCCGTGGATTCGTGTCCGGCATTGACTTCTCATCCCCTTTGTGGGGGGACAGAGCAGCCCCCCACCTGCCTGCGCGCCCTCCGGCTGTCCCGGCTAAGGCTCTGGCGCTCTGTCTGAGAGTGGGCAAGCGGCTTCCTTGGCTGAGGGGCCATTTCTCCGCCCGTACCACAGAGGCTTGGGGCCCTGCTGGCCCCCTCGAACCCTGGCTCACTGGCTGACCCCGCGGGCGGACTAGCCGTGCTCGGCCGGGCTCCCGCCTGCAGAACTCCTGCTCGGCCTCTTCTTCCCGGGCTTGCTTGTGGATGCCACAGCTGTGCCTTCCTGGGGAGAGGCCTCTGAATCCCGCCTGGGGCCCATGGGCAGGCCGCGAGCTGCCAGCCTCAGGCGAGGCGAGGGGGTTCCTGAGGGCACCTCCGCTGGCTCCAGCAGTGAGCGGCTGCCGCCGAGATGGCAAAGCCGAGATGGGACCCCCGGGAGACTGGAGCCGGTCCCCACACGCATTCATCCGCCCTGGCAGTGGCCCGGGAGGCTCTGAGGAAGCTTGACGGGCCGGCTGGAGGCTCAGCCCAGGTGGGGAAGCAGCGGAAGCCCCAAGTTTTCTCCAGGAATGGGGTCACCCCTGCTCTTCTTCCCCTGGGAGGCCGGGGCTGTCTGTGGTACAACCACCAGTGGGCGTCCTCTGGACGTGTTCTGGGGAAACCCAAAAGCACTGTGGGAACGCGCTCTGCTTGGAGCTTCCGGTGACAGGAGGCTCACTCTCTGCCAGGCGGCTGGTCCCCCGGGCCAGCGCAGGGAACTCCGCGGCTCTGCTTTACCTCGAAGCCAAATCTGCGCCGGGGGCCGGCCGCCTCCTGGTCTGCCGGCCTCTGCCCCGTCTCCCGGGCGTTTTCCTCTCCAGCTTGGCCACTGGCTCCTTCAGCCAATCTCACGGGCACGGGCGGAAGGCCCTCCCTTCTGGGACCCACTGGTCCTTTCGACAATCCCCCAGGCCGGGCGCTCTGACCTCCGGCGATGGGAGCTCATCGTCCCCCGGCCGGCCCAGCCCATGCCGGCCCAGCCTTTCTTCACCCCGGGGCCCAAGTTGGCTTCTGGGCAGGGGCCAGACAGCATCACCAGTTGATCACCAAGCCTTTATTGAGCACCTACTGTGTGCCAGGCCCCTGCTGGGGACTGAAGAGACTGCATAAAGTCAGACGTCAGTCCTGCCCACAAGAGCCAACTCTGCCGTGGAAGACGGAACGGGCACGTGCCAACCAAGGAGGCTGCTGCCAAGGAGGTCCAAGGGGACGGGGGCCTTGGGCAGGGAGAGAGCAGCAGCCCCAGAGGGTCCAGGATGGTGGTAGGGGAGGGGGAGGAGAAGGAGGGCTTGCTCCAGACAAAGAAGCACAAGAAGAAAAGAGCGCCAAGGTGGCCAGCTTGCCCACGCTGCAGCAGACAAAAGGGGAGACCACTTCAGAAACAAGCTTGGGAAAAGCACCGGGCCCAGAATGCCCAGTGGAGCCCGCTCCAGAAGCTGCTGGGGCTCCCTGCTCACGTCCGTCCTTGGCTCTCCGTGGCACTCGTGGAGCCCGAAACGAGGCTTTCTGGTGGCCCTGATGAAGGCCCTTCATGGGCCGCTCCCCCCTCCCAGCCTGAGTCTTCTCATCCCGACCCGCCTCCCCAGCTGCCCTCCTGCCCAGTGCCCACGGCCGCCTCCTCGAGGGTCAGAGCAGGGCCGGCCTTCCGCCCTCTCACCCCAAAGGTCCAGCCTTCCTTTGCCCAGCCCGGGGCCTCCTTGGCCACCCGTGCCCCGCACCGTGGCCCGGTCCCGGCCGAGAGGGAAGCGGCGCGGCCGGTCGAGCGGCAGCAGCTGGCGGCGTCCGCCGGGGCCGGCTTCTGCGGGTCGTGAGAGGATGACTGAGTGCTGTGTACACTCCCAGGCTGAATTTCTCCTCCTGTGTTTACTCAGGCCATCAGGCAGAAGCCGCCCTCCCAGGCACCCCTCCTAATGTAAACTGGCCGGTGGCAGGGCTGGGAATGATTTCCTCGCGAGCGCCAGCCGGGCTTCCACAGGGCCTCCTCTACCTCCACGGATGGCCCGGGACCGGCAGGCCTGGGGGCCCTCGGGAATTCCGTCCTCCCCCGGGGCTGGCCCGCCGGCCTCCGCTCCTGGCGCTGTCGGCGCCCGGATCTGGCCCCGCTCCGGTGGAGTTCAGGACCCTTCGGACCGGGCCCAAACGGAAGCCGGGCCGGCCTGTGTTTATATTGGGAGGCTTTTCTAAGCAAATAATCGGTGTCAGCAAGGGCAGCTCCTGCAGAGCACGTCCTGGGGAGAAAGCCGCCGGGAAGCCCTTCAGAGGGGACGCTTCCTCCCAAACAGCAGATAAGCTAATTACCAAGTAGGGTCTGGCATTAAAGCGGGTTCCTCAAGGGCCCCCCTCCCGACCCTGCCCTCGCTCCAGTTCCGCCCCTTCCCCCCCCCCACTGCGGACGAGCCCATGGGGCCACTTGGGGCCCCTTGGTGAACTCACAGGCAGAGGCCCTCACGCTCACCTCATCCGGCCTTTTTTCTTCCTCTAGGCAACTGGTACAACATTCTACGAGGCTTGGCAAAACTGGCCGTCATCATCAACGTAAGTGTAGTGCCCGGCCCGGGAAGGGAGGGTGCCGCTAGGGCCTGGCGGGGGGCGCGTGCGCGAGGGGAGGGGGCTCCGGAGCCGCTGTGGGGTCCGGGCCTTCCTGGCCTCCTGCCCCGTTTCATCCCCCGACTGACTGATGGGAGGAGATGAGGTCACTGGCCTTCACTGGCCTTCGGCTTTAAACCTGATAAAAAATTGATTCCCTCCAGGGCGATCTCTTGAGATCCTGGCTCCCCGTCGGGGGCCCTTAGATGCCCTAGAGCCCGAGCCTGGCATTTAAACGGCTCAGGGTGAGAGAGCTGCCCCACATCCCATAAGCACTTTAGGCTGGACTCAAACCTGGGGCTTCCCGGCTCCGCCCCGCTGTCCACTTTTATTGACAGGGAGTTGCCTAGATTGGGCTTCAAAAACAAACCACACTTCTTTTCCACAAGCTCAGGAAGAGGCCGTAGGATTGAAAGCTAAAAACGTCAGAGGTCAGATAGTGGCAGATGGGGAAACTGAGGCCGAGAGGAGATTGGCCCACATTCCCATTCATCACCGTTGATGCAGCTGAGGACGTCCCACGCTGCCCCCCCATTTGTCCCCAGGGTCCTGGGAGAAGAGCTGGGCTTCTCAGGCTGTGGTCCTGTGCCCGGCGTGCCACGGCTCTGCCCCGTCTCGTGGCCCTCGTATTCTGGAGCGCCACAGGTCTCCCATCCCTTCAGCAAGCCGGGGGCCTAGGCGGCCTGTGCCGTTGGCTGGCAGCCCACAGAGCCCTCCCTCTCCCGGGGGTCCTCACCCTCCGCCGCTTTCCCGATTTCCTGCCAGATTTTGTAGCCACGGCTTCCTTGCCTTCCTCGCTGCCAGGCTGGCCGTCCCCATCCCGCTCCTCCAGGCAGCGTTGGCAGACTCCTCTCCCTGGGCTCTGCTAGAGCGAGGCTTATGGTCACTTTGCTCGAGCTCCTTGGAAAGGAGAGCCCCGCACTTGGCTTGGCTCTGCCGGGCCTGGCGGCCACTGCACACACAGCCTCCCTGGCCAGGTCCCTGGGCGGGCGGGAGGGTGGCAGCTGCCAGCTGTCCTTAGGGCCCCATGCCCTCCAGGCGACGTCCGTGGCCTCTTGCCCAAGGAGGCCAGGGGTTTGCTAAGCCCGTCCTTGGGGCAATCAGCACCGACTTACACAATCTACAAGGCAGACACCTGTTGTGCCCGAAGCCCAGGGAGGCAACCGCCGTTATCCTAACGAGATCTTCTGAGAAATCTTATCTCAAACAGACTGGCAGGGTGCCCCCGCCTAGGCTCCCGAGGCAGCTCTGGAGATGGGGCAGCTGAGTGTGGGTGGGTGCGCCTCCTCGCCAGGGATTCCCCAAAGCGCAGACAGAATGGCCCCTCCTTGCCAGGGTGTGGTTCGGAGAGCAACCTCAGTCCCCCTGACTGGCCTTTTCCCAAGGCCAACATTTCCCCAAGACTCTGGGCCTCATCCCAATAAGCAGTCTCCCAGGAACGGAACAAGGACAGGCAGCCATTATCACCCCGGCGGGGCTGGACCTATCAGGTTCATGCGGAACCAAGGAGTTTGGGTCAGGGGATGGAAGAAGGCCCACTACGGAACGCAGCTTGGGCGTTGGATTGGACAAGGACATGGGGCATTGTGGAGCCGAAGGGCCCGGAGCACTGGGCTGAGGGGTGCGGAAACGAGAGGGCATCTCCGGGAAGTGATCATCTCCTCCCCCTCCCCCCTCTTCTTCCTCCTCCCTTCCTGCTTTTCCTCCTCCCCCCCTCCTCCCAAGGGTCTCACTTCATTAAGGAGATCACAAAATGGGAGCAGAGCAGGTGTGTCAGGGCAAGTCCTGGGCTAGGATCCGAGGGTGTCTCTGTGCCTCTGACTCTCCCTGTGGCCTCCCAGGCGTTCGTCATCTCCTTCACCTCGGACTTCATCCCCCGCCTCGTGTATCGCTACATGTACAGCAGCGACGGCTCCATGCACGGCTTCGTGAACCACACGCTCTCCTATTTCAACGTCACGGACTTCCAATCAGGGACGGCCCCCAATGACCCCATGGAGCTGGGCTACGAGGTGCAGATATGCAGGTAGGAAGGTGTTGCAGCTCCTTTCAGAAGAGGCCAACGAGCCCCTGCAAGGGACGTTCTGGCCCACCTTGGGGTTGCAAGCATTGGGGGGAAAGCGGCCCAGGGAATCTCACCTCCCCCCCTCTTGTGACCCCCGCTGACGGGGGCTGAACTCCTTATCCTCAGCGTGGCCTTCTCTGTCCACAGGTATAAAGATTACCGAGAGCCTCCTTGGTCCGAAAACAAGTATGAACTATCCAAGGACTTCTGGACCGTGCTGGCTGTCCGACTGGCCTTTGTGATCGTCTTCCAGGTAACCTTGGCCTTTTTATGGTTTTTTTTTTATAAGGGTCAGTTATTTTAATTTTTATTCTTCTAATGTTTTTCAACGTGATTTAGGAAAAATGATCTTTGGGCTACTTATTAATCTAGTATTATTCTTTTCTACTGAAAGTTTCTTGGATCTTTGCTAGGTGAATAAGATAATAGTTTCTCATAATTAAAAAATTATAAAGATGTTAAGTCATCTTATTTAGGCTCATGGAAAACACCATTGGGACAATTCCAGTAATAAAGAAAATAATAGAGATGATGAGGAATACCTGCCAAAAGAAACTTTTGTTTTCTTCTCTTACATCCCTATGTTTTGAAAGTTTTTTTTTAATTCTACATACATTGGATATTATAAGTGGTTTTTTTAAATATAATTTAATTTTTATTTTATTTTATAATTATAACTTTTTTTTGACAGTACATATGCATGGGTAATTTTTTACAACATTATCCCTTACACTTACTTCTGTTCAGATTTTTTCCCTTCCTCCCCCAACCCCCTCCCCCAGATGGCAGGCAGTCTTATACATGTTAAATGCATTACAGTATATTCTAGATACAATATATGTGTGTAGAACCGAATTTTTTGTTGCACAGGAAGAATTGGATTCAGAAGGTAAAAATAACATGATGAATGGATGTCCATCCATTGGAGAATGGTTGGGTAAATTATGGTATATGAAGGTTATGGAATATTATTGTTCTATAAGAAATGACCAGCAGGAGGAATACAGAGAGGCCTGGAGAGACTTACATCAACTGATGCTGAGTGAAATGAGCAGAACCAGGAGATCACTGTACACTTCAACAATGATACTGTACGAGGATGTATTCTGATGGAAGTGGATTTCTTCCACATAGAGAAGAGCTAATCCAATTCCAATTGATTAATGATGGACAGAACCAGCTACATCCAGAAAAGGAACACTGGGAAATGAGTGTAAACTGTTATTTTTACCTTCTGAATCCAATTCTTCCCGTGCAACAAGAAATTCGGTTCTACACACATATATTGTATCTAGAATATACTGTAATGTACTTTTTATGGTTTTTACAGACCCAGAAAAGGAGTTTCCCAGACTCCTCCTGTGGTGTCTGTTAGCAATCATGGATTCAAGAGTCTGGGGCCGCCCCAAACACAAATTCCCTCCCCAGTCTCAACAAGGGACTGTCCAGCCTTTGTTTAATCCTCCAGTAAGGGCGAATTCGTTCCTCCTTGGGACGCTCTCATTGTTAGGAGTCTCCTCTGACAGGGAGCTGAGTCTGACCTTTCTAGAGCCACTTCTAGGCTCCTTGACAAGCAGAATTTGGGGGAATCTTGGGAGTAGGCTCAGCCTTCGAGCCCCTCGCTGAACACCTAAGGGAGACTGGCTTCTTACGGCATTTCAATGAGTTCTCAAAGATCCTCCCACAAAATTCTCCCGTACTCCTGAATCCTCAGAGGAAGGTGCCATTAAACACAGGGGCAGAGAGAGGGGAGGAGCATGAATCCTTTTGCAGAAGAGCTTACCTCTTGCAAGGTGATCTTGCACCAACTGCAAGGGAAAAGAAGGAAGATTCCCTTCTCCCTCCCTCTCCCCCAGGACCTCCATCCCTTAGAAAATTTAACAGAGAACTCAGCTCGTCCCAAGCAACACGCCCTGAGAAGAAAAGCTCAAACTGTTTCCTACCGAGTAGATGACTTTCTGCTCATTTATCTATCGCTTTCAAGGGACCACCCAGGAGCCCAGCAAAGGAGCAAAGCTTAGGGGTCCCCGGGCCTGGCTAGAAATATGCCTGCATCCTCATGACGGTGACTTCCCTTCCCTCCTCCTTCCTCTCTCTCCCCCAGAACCTGGTCATGTTCATGAGTGACTTTGTAGACTGGATCATCCCCGACATTCCCAAGGATATCAGCCAGCAGATTCACAAGGAGAAAGTTCTCCTGGTGGATCTCTTCATGAAGGAGGAGCAGGGCAAGCAGCAGATGTTGGATATCTGGAGGGATGTGCTCCCGAGTGACAGCTACAATAACCACAGCCCCCCATCCTCCAGGACCCAGAGAAGTAGCGCGGTGTCCAAAAGCTCCTACCACGTGGCGGTTTAGCAGGAGGGAGGCCCAGACTTCCAGAACCCTCACTTCCAGTGAGAGTCACTCTGCCTGCAGGGCAGTCTGCTCCATGGACAGCCTGCTGCAGGGTCCAGAGCGAGCCAAAGCCTGGGGAAACCCTCTTCTTGCAGAAATGGAGGACCACGTCCAATGGGACATTTTTTCCTTTTCCTTTTTATTTTTTTGCACAAACTGTAATGCAGGGACACTCTCTCTCTCTCTCTCTCTCTCTCTCTCTCTCTCTCTCTCTCTCTCTCTCTCTCTAATTCAAGGTTAATAAAAAACAAATAGTTAATGATGATGCTCATAGGGTCAATGCAGGTACTAGTAGAAACAGCTCTCTAAAGACTCAGTAGTATCTTTTCTTCTGAAAGATGAGCAGGGGTCACGGGAGGAAAAAAACCTTTTTCACTTTTTTGATGCCTTAAGATGTAAACCAAGCAGTTTTCTGACATACGACGCCTGAGCTGCTAGCAGCACAGGGAGCTGCTGGGTCACAGCCTAGCTTTAGAGGGGGGTTTTCAGAAGGAGCTGTCAGAGCAGGGGAAGGGACTCCATTTCTACCCAGACCCGTTCTTCATATCGGCACTTTCCAAGCTGCCATCCGAGAAAACCCCGTGCTTACAAGTGCAGGCAGCAAGGAATTGGAGTCTGGCCTTCACAGGCCCCGATGTGGTGCATGCTGGGAGGAGGAACTGAGCGTGGCCTGCCGTGGCAGGATGGGACCCCAGACTACCCCTCTGTATCCCAGGGGGGAATCGCCATCCAGCCTCTCCTCCTCCCCTTATCCACCCCCCCCCATTCTTTGTCCAACCCCAGGCTGCCCTTCATTTTACCTTTAGTTCCGATGAAACCACACTGACACAGGATTATTAGAAGTGAGGCATCTTGAGGGGTATTTTTAGAGGCATTTCACGTTTTAAATAGAAGTCTTACCGACTCAGTCCAGAGGAGACAGTCTCAGCTTCATGGTATTTATTGGTTTTAAAAATAAATTATGGGGTGAGATTGATTTTTTTCCTGCAGTTGGTCTAAAATGTACCAGAGGTGGATGGAGTTTATTATGTTAACCAAATATCTCTGAAAGGCATTTAAAAGATTGTTCCTACCAAAGATTTTTATTAATAAAGGGCTTATATTTTGGTAACATGCTCTTCTATCTTTACTTACAGGAATTTCACTAGTGTACAACAATCTTGCTCTACACACACACACACACACACACACACACACACACACACACACACACACACACACACACACTTCTCCTAAGTGCAAGGCTCTTTTCCACATACACCGAGGCTCACTAGTCCGAGATTTCCAAAGGGCGGATCCAATCCAAGAGAATAATGAATGTAGCCACTCCTGTTCCAGGTCCCTGGGATGTCCTGGTGTTTGTGTGAGCAGCAGGCAGTCTCTGTCTCCCCCCCTCCCACCAAGGGCTCCAATACTTTTGTTATTTGCTGAAATTGTACAAATGGATGCTTATTTTTCTCTTGTACAGGACGTTGTTTGAAATGGGGTTTTGTATATAAATATTGTATTAAAATTAGGTGATTACCCAAAAAAAAATCATTTCATGGAAACTATTTTTTAAAAAAGAAAAGTAAATGTACACAGATCCATGTAGTATTTTGGCTGAGCATTTATTTGAAATAAATTTAAATGCACAAAATCCATTCTTAAGTCGGAGACCTTCCGTTGCCCCTTTCTCTACAGTAGATTTGAAAGGCAGCCGAGTGGTTCGTCCTTTCTTCTGGATTTTAGGTACATGTCGCATTTGGCTTGATGCCCTACAGGTAGTGAATTTCCCTTCATTGGATGTCTCCCGTCTGGGGGACCAATTAGTGGGGATGGGGACTAATTAGTGGGGGTGTTGTAGAGCCGTTTTTTGTCCGTACCTGGGTTGGACCAGGCAACATTTGTGGTTGAATAGAGCTGTGCCTGGAGGTCTATTTATTCTACGGGGATGGGATAAGATTTTACAATCCTGAGATCCTAAATCTCCTCCTAAAACCAGAGCCCTCATAACCGTTAGCCCTAGTCGGGTCAATAAGCAAAGACAGTTCTGGCTCTCAAGGGTGAGACAACATGCAAACTACCCTACATAGATAATTACAGATGGGAGAAACTGGAAACGACAATCCCATCTTCGAGTGCGGTCGGCCCCCAGCGCGGCGACAGGATCGCGTCACGTAGGGGGTCGTCTGTAGACTGAGTATTCCCATCTCCTGAGCTGGAAGCCTCGGGAGGGGAAATCTGTCTGGGTACCTTGCTTTGGGAAGGAGAGGCTAGACACCAAAAGAGACTTTCTGTGGTAGGGGAGGCTCCGTCCCAGCAGTCAAAATCACTGCCCAGAGTCGTAGGACCTGGAAGGCATATGGCCGGAGTGCAGGCCGTAACCCGGGCAGTAGGACTTCAGATGTTCTTCTCTATATTGCTTCCTTTAAAAGTAGAGGGCACTATGGATAGAGCCCCGGCCTTGAGTTAATCCTTGACTTAATCCCACAAAAGTAGAGGGCCCACGGGGCTTGGTAATGGAAGGTTTGAGTTGTGGGGAATCATGATTTCTACTGGGGTGTTACCCACCTTTCATAGGCTGAGCTCTAATTAAGCACCTACTGTGTGCCAGACCCTGTTAAAGGCCATTCCATGGCCTCAGAGATCTTACGATCTAGTGATGGAGGCACAGAGACCTATATACGTACCTACTGGTAGTTTTATGCTGAGAGTGATTTTCTGGAGACATCTGAGGGGGACAGTTCTGAAAGAAGTGATGGCAGGAGGGAGGGAGGGAGGGAGAGCTTCCCCAGCGGGCAGAGAGGATGCTGGGGAGGAATGTGTCCACCCCTGCCAGATGAGGGGCTTTGGGACAAGACTGGGGGATACCAGTCTCCGACATCCTCACCACTGCCCCGCCAGCTCTGCAGATGCCCCAGAGTGGGAGCGTCAGAGCAGAGAAACCTCTCCCCTCCAGATGCTGGGCCCATTGGTTTCTCCCTAGAGAAACTTGTGGAAATTTCTCTGCTAATCTCATTCCTGCATCTCCCAGGGTTCTCCTCACTTCTCCCTAACAGCCAAAAGGGGTCCATGAGAGGCCACCAGAATCCCTCCCCAGGAGCCTCCTTTCCACACTCCCCCATCCGGGCAGGAGTTCACCTCCCTCCCAGGACCCCAGACGTTACTGGGGTATCCACTGATCACACTCGATCCCCATTTAGGCAGAATTCTCAGAGTTGGTGCTGACCACCCCGACCAGTTCTCCCTCCAGACCAAAATGTTCTAACCCCCTGGATATTCCCAGATGCTTTCTCTGTCCCCCAGTAACTGCCCTAGCCTCAAAATCAGGCCATGGACCAGATCTTGGACCCTCCACGCTGATGAACAGCATCCAAAGGAGTCACTGATGTCTCCTTGGAGCCCGACAAGTTCCCAGGCTAGCTTTATACAGTAGCCAGCTTCCTCCCCCTGGTGTTCAGCCTTAACCCGATGCTGACGCGATAGGAATAC
>NC_133622.1:254292474-254304974 GCF_048593235.1 Sminthopsis crassicaudata
CTCTCTCTCTCTCTCTCTCTCTCTCTCTCTCTCTCTCTCTCTCTCTCTCTCTCTCTCTGTCTCTCTCTGTCTCTCTCCCCATCTCTGTCTCTGTCTCTCTCCCCATCTCTGTCTATCTCTCTTTCTTGTATGTCTCTCTCCATCTCTCTCTCTCTTTCTCCATCTCCATATATTGAATTGAATAAATGCCATTTCCCACGTGGGCTCTTAGGAACCAGCACTGACACGCCATGCAAAGAAGGCAACATGACAGTAGGCTGTATGATAAGAGCCCGGGGAGAGGGGGACGGTGACAGAGGCGATCCTTTGCCCATAGGGGCCAATCCTGACCAAACTCCAACCAGAGGATTCTGTTTAACCGTGGGCACCATACTCTAGGAAGGATGGAGCAGCGAATGACAATCCAGGGGAGGAAACCCCTAAGAGGGAAGGGCCCCCAAAGTATGTCAGATGAAGCCTGGTTCAAGGTAATGTTTAACCAAAAGCAGAAAGGATTCAGGGAGAATGACGGCTCTCATTCAGTGGCTGGGCGGTCATGGAGAAGGGATTAGATTTGTTCTGTTGGGCCCCACACAGCAGAACTAGACGGCGGCGTCGCTGCAAGTTGCAAAGGGGGGAGTGTGGGCTGAAGATTAAAAGAAAAGCTTCCTCGCAGCATGGGCTGCCTCAGAGGACCTGGGCTATCTGTCTCTGGAGGGAAGGAGCTCCCCATCACTGGAGGTCTTCAAGCAGAGGCTGCGCAGGAGCAGGCTCAGGTAGGGATGCCCCGATGTCATTTGTTTGTGCCTGTGGGGATCTCCAGCCTCCCTGGGTGCATGAGCCTGAGACGTTAGCCAGATGCCCCCTACGTGTCTCTCTGTGACCTTTAATCTGTTTCCTGTTGCCTGTTGCTTGGGGTTTTTATCCTGTGTTTTCCCATCTCCGCTTCTGGATTTCCAAGTTCTTCAAAAGCAAGAACCTCTGAGCGCCTGTGTTTGGTCCAGGGCTGAGAGCGGGGTCACTGACTGACCGAAAAATCCCCAGGAACCTCTCGTTAAGTCCAACAGATCCCTGTGGGTTTTGCTTTTTCAAAGAGGGAATTATCGGAGTTCAGCTGGTGTTTATAGACTGAGAACAGGCCATCTCCCGGGGAACAAGCAGGGCCTGGGGGGCTTGGACGCGGCTGTCCTAATTGTCAGACTTGCTTTCTCCAGCCAAACGTTTCAGAGAAAGGGACCTTGGAACCCATCTGTTGGGTGACCCCTGCACTGAATCTCATACAAACAGTAAGAGACCAGGGAAGGGGCCGCCTCAATCCTTTCTGCATCAAGACCCAAAGCTGCCCAGGGCCCTGAGACCCACCCGCAGGCTCCTGTCCGTTCCACTCCATCATTCGCGCCAGGACCAGGAGCCAGAGAGCAAGGAAGGCAGCAAAAGCATTTTCATACATTTGCAGGGAAGATGCTCAGGCTCACCAGGCTGCCGCATGTCCCCCTGAGCTCCAGAGGTCCCCCGAGATATTTGAGGGGGTCTTCTCTAATGATATTGTGCCCCTTCATGAATATCACTGAAGGACTAGCACCTAACTCCGTTTGCAGAGGCGCTGGATGGTTTTGCCATTTCCTTTGCCAGTTCATTTTACAGAGGAGAAAACAGTTTTACGTGACCTGGCCAGGGTCACACAGCGGGGAAGGGTCTGAAACTCGATTTGAATTCCGGAAGATGAGTCTTCCTGACTCCACTGCGCCACCCAGCTGCCCATTAACCGCTTACCATCAGTTACTTTTTATAAAAGAGCATGTTTTTCGTTTTATTTTAATTTTTCTATAGAGATCTGCTTAGAATGACAGTGCGCTGATAATTGTGGAAATACGTATAGAAGAACTGCACATGTTTAACATGTATGGGATTACTGGCCATCTGGGGAGGGGGTGGGGGAAGGGAAGGAAAAATGGAACACAAGGTTTTGCACGGGTGAATGCCGGAAATTTTGAAAGAATGATAGTAATTATGTAACCTATATGAGGAGAGAGAGAGAGAGAGAGAGAGAGAGAGAGAGAGAGAGAGAGAGAGAGAGAGAGAGAGAGACAGAGACACAGAGACACAGAGACACAGAGAGAGAGAGACAGAGAGACAGAGAGAGACAGAGAGAGAGAGGAAGAGAAAGAGAAAGATAAAGAGAGAGACAGAGAGACAGAGACAGAGAGAGACAAAAAGAGACACAGAGAGAGAGAGAAACAGAAATAGAGAGGCAGAGACAGAGAGAGAGACAGAAAGAGAGAGAGAAAGAAAGAAAGAAAGAAAGAAAGAAAGAAAGAAAGAAAGAAAGAAAGAAAGAAAGAAAGAAGAGAGAGAGAGAGAGAGAGAGAGAGAAAGAAAGAAAGAAAGAAAGAAAGAAAGAAAGAAAGAAAGAAAGAAAGAAAGAAAGAAAGAAAGAAAGAAAGAAAGAAAGAAAGAGAGAGAGAGAGAGAGAGAAAGAGAGAGAGGAAGAGAGATAAAGAGAGAGACAGAGAGACAGACAGAGAGAGAGAGAGACAGAGAGAGAGAGAGAGACTTACAAATTATCCATTGGAAATGATCCACAGAAGGAAGTGGAATTAAGAGGAACTGGGCAAGTTTTCTTGCCTTTATGACATGGGCAGATCACAGAATTAGAAAAGTAGAAAAGTTAAGATAAAGAACCGCTCATTAGCTAAAGATCCCCTCTGGCTCTACCTGGCGCACTAGTGGGCATCCAGCCATTGCTTTGGGAATCGGGAACTCTCGCCCTGCCTGTCAGACATTCTTCCTGGATCCCACTCTCTGGGGAGGCTTAACATGGAAGGGAGAAGAATCCGCATCTGAAGAAGGAAAGGAAGGAAAGGTCCCTCCTGGGCAGAGGCGAGCAGGGAGCGTATTCCAGGCCTGCGAGAGGGGAGTAAGAGTGGAATAGCAGGCTGCGTTCAAGTTCAGTGGGATCTTCAAAGCTAAGCAGAGACTTTTGGGTTTTTTCCAAAAATCAATAAGGAGCCATTGAGGTTGAGAATCACTGATGGGAAGAGAGAAGGACGGCTGGGACTGGGAGAGATTTGGGAGGCTGTTGTCCCCTACCTAGGTGAGAGGTGAGGGAGGCGCGAATTAAGGTCCTGGCTGGTGAGGGAAGGAAAGGGGCTCACGGAGCGGTGTGTGTGGGCACAAATGGGTGGCGTGCCCTTGGCTGTGGGCACAAATGGGTGGCGTGCCCTTGGCTGTGGGCACAAATGGGTGGCATGCCCTCAGCTGTGGGCAGTGCACTGCTGGGCGGGGGGGTTTCCCCTTTCTCATCATGGAAAATTCCCTCGAGGGTAGGAGTCATCTAAGGAGAAAGGAGCGTGACGTGGGAAGCCTGGGCTGAACTTTGCAAAGTCAAGGCCGACAAGGGGCTTGGCGGCCGGTCCGTGCTGGCTCGGGAGCTCTGAGGGCAGGGGATGCGACTCTCCCGATGTGACCTCTGGATGCTCCTTCTCGGTCCATTGTTCCCTCCACATCCAGGCATTTCTCGGAGTCGTGTCTTTTCCACCTACGGAACCTTCAGATGGAGGCTGAGGACTGAGCCATCAGAGGAAGGGGCTGCGGGCTGAATGACGCTCCAGGCTGAGAAGGCTGGTGAATTGTAAGGGCCCAGAGAGGGAGCCTCAGCAGACCCGCGTGGACCAAGTCCGAGAAGGAAGCTGTGGGCCGTGAAGGCGAGGATGAGACGTTTGCCCTTGGGAGCCCTTTTAGAGCTGTGCTTGGGAAGATCCTTCGGGCGGAGGGTGAGGCTGGAGGCAAAGGACTCGGATAGGAAGCTCATACAAAAGTCCCTGGGACAGAAGAGGGAGCCGGGAGTGAGTAGGTGGGAAGGGGACAACGTGAGAAATCTCACGGAGCTGAATCCAAGGACTTGACTCGTGTCTGGCTGTGGGAGAGAAAGCAGGAAGGATCTGGCGGCGGCGACGCCCTTGGCCCAAAGGCTCTAGGAGTGCCGGCCGGGCATAGCTCCGGTGCGGGAAGGAAGGTAAGAACAAGGCAGAGGACAGCCCGGGGGAGCCGAGCCGAGTGCAGATGGGGGCTCGCCAGAAGGGCACAAAGAAGAGCTTCAGAAGGAGGAGAGATCAGAGATAGAAGGCCTTGTTTGTCCTTCGTTCCCCAAGAGGTCCATGGCATCAGGGAGGTGCTGCCATGAGGTGCAAGTGATCGGATTGGAGGGAGGGAGGGCCGGGCAAGGTCACCGGCCTCGCTTTCCCCTCCAGAGCCATCTCGGTCCAGTGGCCAGTGGCGGGATGCCTGGAGATGACCCTGGATGCAATGGGGCCTTTCTGAGCTAAGGTTATTGACAGGTCTCAGTTTGTCTGAGAGAATGGGTATGGGTGAGGGGGTGGTGAAGAGCCTAGGATTATAGAACTGGAATCATCAATGGGTTCAGCCCTTTTATCAAACACCTCCAATGTGCCAGGCCCTGTACCTGGCACTGGGAACAAGAAGAAAAGACAACCAGGGGCTTTTAAGGCCTTCTTCCCCACAGGAACGGAGATTGAGTTTCCCCTAAAGCCCCAGGCAGGGCTGTGGGATAAAGGGAGCCGCGAGAGCCCAGGACGGTTAACAAAACGCTCCCCTTCACCACCCACCTTCCTCCGCCACCGAGTTGGCCGAGGCCCGGGCACTGGCCCAGAACACTCGAGGCTCTGCCGAGGAGGAGGGCCCCACTCCGGGCCTGGCACTGTCCATCATTTTCCTCAAGATGGTTTTAGCCCGCCTGTCATAACATAATTGCTATGTGGCTAAAGGGGGAGCGGAGGAAACCTCCCATGCTGGCAGAGGACAGGCCTGGGCCTCCCTCGCCAGACTGGGCTCAGCCCCAAGTGCAGGTGAGGTCAGGATTGGAACCGTCTGACGGGGAGCATTTCCGGCACCGGCCCTGCGTCCCCAAGGAGGGCACGGGCAGCCCGCCCCGTCCTGGGCCCGGTGGAATCCCACGGACGCTCCCGGCTCCACCAGCGGCCCGAGCTTCTGGATTTCTACTTTCTTGGGTTTCTAAGAGACGAGAGGCCAAATATTTTTGCTTTCTCGGGGCCCATCAGCATACTTTCGGGCTGAGCTAGGTTCTTGAGCCGTTCCTCATCCCTTTAACCCCTGCAGGTTTCTGGGAGCTGCCCGTGGAAAGGGGCAGCCTCCAAACCCCAGCATCCCTGGGCTGGAAGGAACCTCAGGGGCTTCAAGGCGGACAGAAATCTCCTCTCTAACTTTTCTGCCGCCTTGCCTGCAGACCTCAGCCCCTGGGCAGACAGCCTGGTCTTCAGGAAGCACTTCCTGCCATCCAGCTCTGGTTGGCTCCTTTGTCACTCTCCCTTGTGGTCCTGATTCTGCTGCTGGGCCAAGCAGAACCAGAACCAAGCCCTCCTCCCCGAGCCTTAGAAGCCAGCCTTCTCTTCTCCAGAGGAAACACCCTCCGTTCCTCCCACCTCCCACCAGGCATCCTTCCCCACCCCCACCCCCATAGTAGGGAAAGAGAGAGTCAGAGACAGAGACACAGAGAGAGACAGAGACAAAGACAGAGACAGAGAATTCTTCTAACAAACCCCCGTTGTTAAGCAAGGCAAATTCCTGGGCCACGTCCAGAAGTGTGGGTATCATTCTAGAAGGGAGGAGGGATTCTTTTAAAAGGGGAGGAACCCCAACTTTCCATAAAGATTCCGTTCTGGGCCTCCTGCTTGAGGTGACTCCCCTGAACAGAAACTCCAAGCAGCCACATGAGCTGCACAGCAGGCCAGCTCTAGCAGCCCCCTGCAGGCACGGAGAGTCTCCATACTTCATTTCCCAATGGAGAGTTTTTCTTTTTTCTTCTTTTTTTAGCTTTTTTTTTTTTTTTTTTTTTTTAAGATTTCCAATCTTATTTCCCCCATTACATGCAGAAACAACCTTAACATTCTTTGTTTCAGATTTTAAGTTCCAAATGCTCTCCCTTCCTCCCTTTGACGTGGATTATACACGTATAGTCAGGTGCATTTCTTTCTGAAAATTCAAACCCATCCACCTATTCTGGGAGAAAAAAAAAAGATTAAAGAGAAAATCCCGTCTAGATTGGGACTTTCCTTTCAAAATTTAGAGATCAGAGAGGCAGAGAGCTGCAAATGTAGCACAGCCTCCCTCCCTCCCTCCAGGCAGGTAAAGGGTCATTATACCTATTTGAAGGGCCGGACAAGTGAGACCCAGGGAGGACACATACTTATAGAAGGTGTTCTGCATTATTTTTTTTACTTGTGATTTCAGCTGAGAAAATGCTTTCTTCCAATGTAGGGCTGGGCCTTCCATCTTAGAAACTCACCTCCCCTCAGAGGCTGCCCCAGCTAGGGTCTCCCTGCCCCTGGGGCCAGAGCTTATTATAGAAACGCCCCCTGATTAATGTCCGTTCCAGAGGCCCCCAAGCGATGGAGAGCTAGACCTGAACTCCCACCTGAACACATGAGGAACAGAGTTCAAATTTAGGGTCAGACCACTAGAGCAAGGGACTCAATATCATCATCTGTAAAATGGGGGTAATGATAGCTCCCAAATCCCAAGGACCAAACGAAAGTTTACAAAGTGTTTACAGGCCCTAAATAATACCATCTCCTGTATTTCTGAGTCCCACTTCATCCAACCGTTCCTCATAACAAAGAAAGGCTGAAGGGCGCATGGGAAGCCAGAGTCCTCCCCTCTCCGTTCAGAGCAGGAAGTGGGGAGTCCTCACCTGGCTTTTGAGCCAAGGGCAGTTTTCAATTAAATTAAAATTCATAAGTCAACAGGGGGAGAGATGGCTTCTTGGGAGGCTTGTGGCAGGTTTTTTTCCAGGAACTTTTCTGAGGTTGTTTTTACTACAAGCAGGTTTTTTCCTCCTTTCTCTCTCCCTCTTCTTAAAAACAAATGAAACAAAACCCAGAACTTTTGTGAGACAAATGTGGTCAGCTCAAAGAAACCCCCTCACTGGCCCAACCCAAAAATCTGTGTCTGCATCTTGAGTCCGGCCTGGCTGTCGGGAGACGGGGCAGCTTTATCATGAGGTTCCCGGATTTCGCCGACCGAGTTCCTTTTTACAATATTGGCGCGATGGGATCAGTGCTCCCTTCCTTCTGCATCGGCAGATTTCTCTGGGACCGTCCCCTCCTGCTGGGCCACATTGCCCCATCACACTCACAAATCAGGTTTCTAATGAGGGCCTGACCTCTTCAAACTGTTGGGATGGAAGATGGTGCAAAAAATCCTAATTAAAAAAAATGAAAGGCATGTATAGTCAGGAACATTTCTTTCTGAAAATTCAAACCTTTTCGGGGGGGGGGATTAAAGAGAAAACCCCGTCTAGATTGGGACTTTTCTCTCAAAAACGTCAGGCTCCCTACCCCTGCCGAAGCAGTTCCTTCCATTTTCCTTCCCATCGGTCTGAGAAGTGAGCCCTTTCCCCCAATCGTCTCTGGGCTGCTCTTTCTCATCCAGCAGGGGGCAAACTCCTGAGAGGAAGCAGTTCACGTCTCTCTTTGTATTCCCAGCATCTGGCACCCTGTTGGTCCTGAAGGGACCCCTCTAAGGGTACCCCAACAAAAAAGCATTGTGGGTAGGGAAGGGAATAAACACCTATGTAGCTCCAACTGTGTACTAAACACTTTGTTAGTAGCAGATATTATCTTATACGATCCCCACATCAATCCTGCTGAGGTGGGTGCTATTATCCCCATTTTACAGAGCGGGAAACTGAGGCAAACAAAGGTGCCCAGGGTCATGAGTGAGATGTGAGGCCTTCCTGACTTCCAGGCTCAGCACTGACCACTGTAACTGCCTGCAGAGCTCCGGGCCAGCCTGTCTTTCTCCAGGGTCAGTGTCCCGTGTCCCCAGCCCAGGCCAGATTCCAGAGGCGGCGAGATGAATCCCCTCCCTGCATCTATGGAGTCTTCCTCAGAGCCAGGCTCCAAATGGCCTGGTTTTAAACTGTTCCTCATTAGCCAGAGTTTGGGGGGGGGGCAGCCACTGACAGAGGGCCGGGCCCTAGAACGCCGGAGCCAAAGCGGAAGTGAACGCGGGTGAATGGGGCTCTGGTGCCCGGAGCCCATCTCCAGGGCGTCCCTGAGGAGACGGGTGGTGGGGAACTTCCAGGAAAGGCAGCAGGAGAGCTTCAGAAACCAGTCACGCCGGCCGTCCGTCCGTCATTCAGGGAGCGGGCGTTTCCTTTCTGGCCAGAGACCCTAAAGCGATA
This sequence comes from Sminthopsis crassicaudata, assembly GCF_048593235.1. NCBI lineage: Eukaryota > Metazoa > Chordata > Mammalia > Dasyuromorphia > Dasyuridae > Sminthopsis > Sminthopsis crassicaudata. The sequence goes on from NC_133622.1 coordinate 254,300,675, forward strand.
AACCTCTGCGGTGCTGCGCATAGTCTGCCCGGGTTTTAGCCGTGTCTCGGCTGTTAGAAAAGCCCCGAGATGTGGGAGAGAGAATAAGACAGCCGGGGCCCTGGGGAACAGCTCGGTGGCCGAGCTCCAGCACGGAGGTCTCCAGCCGAGTGCCCGGCCCGACGTGGCGCCAGGCGCGGTTTTCTCAATGACTCGGAGAAGGGCCGAAGCAGGCGCCGCCATCCCGAGGGGCCCACGGCTAGAAGGACCCACGGACGCTGGGGACGGGGCTGCTTTTCCGGCTCCCCCTCCCTCTCTGACTGCTCCTTCTTGATCTCCCTGGCTGGCTCTCCCCCAGGGGCCTCCCGGGCTGGGCCTCTCCTCTTGCCCTCTGACCCACCCCACATGGAGGGGACCACGTTCAGTCTCACGGAGATGATGCTCACGCCTCCTGCCCCTCCTCGGTCTCATGGTTTGGGCCTGGGCCGAAGTCCAGCGGGCATCCCGGGCTCACCAGCACAGAAGCCAGCGCTCCCTCTCACCCTCCTCACTTCTCTGACGTATGGAGGGCGCCACATCCTCCGGACACCCCGCCTCCCCCCATTCTCCCCCTGCCCCATTCTCCCCTGCCCCATTCTCCCCCTCCCCCATTCTCCCCCTGCCCCATTCTCCCCCTGCCCCATTCTCCCCTCCCCCATTCTCCCCCTGCCCCATTCTCCCCCTGCCCCATTCTCCCCCCTGCCCCATTCTCCCCCTCCCCCATTCTCCCCCTGCCCCATTCCCACCCCTGCCCCACTCTCCCCCTGCCCCATTCTCCCCCTGCCCCATTCTCCCCTGCCCCATTCTCCCCTGCCCCATTCTCCCCTGCCCCATTCTCCCCCCTCCCCCATTCTCCCCCTGCCCCATTCCCACCCCTGCCCCACTCTCCCCCTGCCCCACTCTCCCCTGCCCCACTCTCCCCCTGCCCCACTCTCCCCTCCCCCATTTTCTCCCCCTGCCCCATTCTCCCCTGCCCCATTCTCCCCCTGCCCCATTCTCAATCCGGTAGTTGCCGCTGGGGTTTCTCCCTTCACCTGACAGCCGGGCAGGGCTCGGAGCTCCTTGGCCCGAGAGGAGGCAGAGGCCCTTGGAGGGACGGGCTGCAGACGTGGTCTTGGAGTGCCCTCTGGTGGCCCGGTCGGGGCTGCCCCAGCCCAGTCTCCGCCCCAGAACCCAGCAGGAAATCCCCAAGTCTGGCCCGGCCCAGGTCACCCGCAGGAACCAGGAAGTCGGGGCCCTTCTTCGGAGGAAGGCCTGCTTTCCGACTGGGGGGCCCGGCCTTCCCGATTTTGCCTCCCCCTGGACCTCTCCACCCACGTGGCCCTGCGGAGTTGGCATTGGTGGGCACCAGGTGGGTGAGTGGGGCTGTCTGCTGCCCGGGCTGAGGGGGGAGGGCTTCTGGGAAAGTCCAGACCAGTGGGGGGGGGGGGAGGAAAGCACCCAAGAGGCTCGACAGGACCCCAAAGTGAGAGCAAAGGGACAAGAAAGGGGCAAAGTCTGGGGGCAAGCAATCAGCCAACCAGCACTGATCCCTGGGAAGGAAATCCCAGCCAGTCCCGGGCCGATCTGAAGGAAATCCAAGCCGGGAGTTGAGGAATGAGCCATCCCGGCAAGTCTCTTAGAAGACATCGCTGAAATTCTAGGATCCGTTAGGGATCCGAAGGGAGCGCTAGGAACTTTGGGGATTAACCCTTTCCTGGCGTCCCAGCCTCTGACCCCCAGAATCACCCACTGAGTCATGGGATAGAGTGGGGAGAGGAGAGAGATTCTAGAGCCATTGACGGGAGCCTGAGGTTGGGAGGGTCTGGGACAGTCCCTGCAAGAGGAAAAAGGGAAGGCTCCAAACCTGCTCCCGGCAGGGGGTCCTGTCTCGGGGCTTGGACTGTGGGCGGCTTTTCTGGCAGCTTTTTAGGGGATTCGCTTCTCCAGGGCAGATATTCCTTCGGTTGATAGATTTTTTTTCTCTGCTGAGGCAATTGGGGTTAAGTGACTGGCCCAGGGTCACACAGCCAGGACGTGCTCAATGTCTGAGGCCAGATTGGAACTCGGGTCCTCCTGACTTCAGGGCTGGTGCTCTCTCCACTGCGCCCCCTAGCCGCCCCTCGGAATAAATCTTAATACAATTCAAGTTTGTTGTGTGAGTAACCAGCTGGAGTGCTGAGAGCTATTTAAACCTTATCGCTCTAATGAGAACATCAGATAGGAAATTTCTAGACCAGAGAATGTTCATTTGTCCATACTTCCTTCTGCTCCTCTCCTCATCTCCATCAGATAGTTGGATATTGCCCAAAACAGGCTGAAGGAGGAACCTAAAACATAAATTGCGAGCCCCCGACTAGTAGAATGAGACTTTGCAGTTGTAAACTTGAGAGCTGCAATAGGATTATTAGGCTCATACTAACAGATGCCTTTTAAATTGGCCAAGACTCTGCCATCATTTAACTTCTGGTGCTCCTCTGGTTCATTCTTCATCTCAGATTCAGGTTCCAGAGAGGGAAGAAAGTCCAGTTTAACACCTATGTTTGCCTTGTGATGTGGGCTAGCAAACTGTCATGTTGATATATTTAGGAAATTCTAAAGCAAACTGAAGAATCGGGAAATTCTGAACCAATTCTTGAGTTTTGTATTTATAATCATCCCATCTTATTACTAACTTTCCACCAAAACCAAAATCTAGTTATTTACTTTTAGCTGAGAATAAGATTCTGCTAAGGAATATCAACAAACATTTTGTTTATAAGAAGTGAGCTTGAATATAAAAATGAATTAATTTGAAATGAATTGAGTTGTAACAAAGATTCTGGGATGGGATGTGTAAATACATTGACTAATTTCAAAACCATACATATCAATTAAACTGTTTATAATAAAATATGTTTGCCCTTCAGTACCCAAGTGGTAATTCTAACTAAATAATAAAGCCAAATAAAAGTAACTTTTCCCATTTAGGTAACATTTAAGTAATGGATTTCATTAATTACTTTCCTCCAGCAGAGGTTCTCAAACTACAGCCCACGGGCCACATGCGGCTGCTGAGGACGTTTTTGCAGCCCGCTGGGTTATGGCAAATGGGCTGAGGGACGGAGACAGAGTGTGAGCTTTTGTTTTTACTACAGTCTGGCCCTCCCACAGTCTGAGGGACAGGGAACTGGCCCCCTATTTAAAAAGTTTGAGGACCACTGCTGGGAATCGTTTGCATCAAAATCATTTTCTCCAAAATAAAACTGAAGATGTTTCTGATTTTGTCTTAATTAATAGAATACAGAGTGGTCCCATAAACCTATTATTCTTATATTAAACCAATATTATATTAAATATTATATATATATATATAATATATAAATATATATATTAAACCCATAAACCAATTATTCTTATATTAAAGACCTTATTTTCACACACACACACACACACACACACACACACACACACACACACACACACACCTATATGTGCTCCATACTGATCACCTGCCATGATTTTCCATAAAAGGACAATTAGGGACATAGTTATAATAAGGAAATAATGCTTCTCTAATTTCATGTCAACTCCAGGCAAGAGCCATATAGAGAGCCAATTGCATTGATCCAGGCTTAAATGGCAGAATTCATTCATTCATTCATTCATAAGGAAATGTCATACAGGGAAATCGAGTCAGGAGAATCTTACCTCAACCCATGCAAAGACTCAGTGTCCCAATGGTTCCCATGAGAACTCTACCTGTAGTTCATGGATGTCAACCTCGTAGGCTTCTCAGTATCATTAGCCTAATAGTTTAATCGAATACTGGGGGATAAGGGGGAGAGAAGAGAGAGGCTGATCCAAGGTCCAATTTCCCCAGGCAGACATCTTCTAGAGCTTTCACAGAAGGACTTAATTAAATTATTCTCAATTTTAACAACATAAAGAAACATTTAAGATCCTATGTGAGTCAGAGATCACAACAATCAATATATTTTATCATATCTAATATGATACTTACCTAACCTTAGCAGAAGGAAATTAAAGTCAAAGCAGAAAGTCATTCTTAGAACAGTATGATCCAATAGTTAGAGACTGACACTTTTTTTTAACTGGAATAAAAATATTTTTCTTTGTAATTCCTAGCTCTTAACTAAAATCAAATTACTAGACTTTACTGTCTTAAAGTCTTAAAATATTCAGTTAAAATACTTACAAAAGCAAATTATAGTAAACTCTTAGATCTAAAAAAAATTTAGGACTATACCCTTCACAGAGATGTTTTATTTTGTTTGGTACTTTATATTTTATAGTAGCTTTT